>NW_015647952.1:1245471-1284489 GCF_001515625.1 Sinocyclocheilus rhinocerous
AGGGGGACGCGAGGAACAGTATTAAGAACCGCTGCTTTAGTACATTGATTTTGAAACTTGTGAATCCGTTAGAATCGTTAGAAGACAGAATCGCGATTCATATATGAATAGATTTACGTGCACCCCTAGTTTTCTCTTCCTAAAGCAGCGCAGCATGGCCTCGCCCCCTTTGCTGCGTGTTCCCGGAGGCGGGGTTTATGTAAAATTCTGGGTTCTTGACGTAACGGACCCGGGAAGTAACTCGTTGTAGTCCCTACCAGCCATTTTTGTAGGCATTAAAACGCCAGAATTGTAAAAGACGATATCTCCGTTTGCATTGAACTTTCAGCTTCGTAACTTTACAGATATTTTTTATGCTCAAACAGCAACATTACACACTAACTAACGTTAAAAAAGTGAAATCGCAATCAACCACCCCTTTAGGTTTGACCGTTTTAGACTTCAGTTTGTATTAAATATTATATTATTAAGCAGATTTTGAAATACTTTTTTTGTTGTTTTAATTTTAGGAAGTTTAAGGTTTAAGAAACCGTAAAGTTCCAAACCATGTTCATATTTTATGAGATTTCTTCTAGCGCAGTTTTGATGAAACGTAGCAGCAAACTTCTCACTATTTTCACTAGTCAGTCACTGTAAACATGTTAATTTTTACACTGGATTGCACTTATTTAATTAAAACTGAAAGTACATACTAGATTACCAGAAGACATAGAATTGCACTCTGTAGCTCTGTTTAATACAAGGTTTGGACAAAAGTATTTTTATTTTTTTGCATTGTATATTATAATTAACGATTAGTAATAGGCTGTATTTCTGTGATGGATTAATACAGAAAATACAACTTTTAGATAGTTTAGTAGTTATTAAATACTACTATTTACCAGTAATAGTGACTTTTGGATGACTTGCCGGGTAGAGGAATACCGTAAAAGTAGAAATTGTTTTGGTGAAACATTGTGATATTCTTGAATACATGACCTGCGTTATTAGAAATTTTGAATGATGGAGATGATTTGTCATGGCCAGGAAGCTGTTGTTTGTGAAGGATTCTTAAGATTTTCTTGTTGCCTGCAGTAATGCGAGGAGGTGGCCCCTAATGATTGATCCTCAGGGCCAGGCTAACAAGTGGCTGAAGAACATGGAGAAATCCAACAGTCTCCACGTTATCAAGCTCAGTGATGCTGACTTTGTGCGCACATTAGAAAACTGCATCCAATTTGGCACTCCAGGTGAGAAATACTGACAAGCTTTTAAACTTTATGACAGCAGTATTCGGAAAATGCAAATAAAGCTTACTTTTATAATACTCTAAAAATCTTAATATTGCTCATTGTCAGGCATTATCAAACAGCGTGGTTGACAATCAAGCCATTTTTTTTTTTCATTTTGATCAAATCAAACTTAAAAATTAATGAAGGAAGAAACAACATCAAAAAGTTCTCTCAGGGTGCAATACCAGTATTTCTCCCCAGGGGTCCCCCTCCACCATAGAAAACAAGCGCAAATCACTGATCCACAAAAAACATGTGCATCCAACGCACACATTGTCTCTCTTTCCCTGGAGCAGCATTAAGCCTGAAAGCACAATTTTCGTCTAATTTTACACTTGCAAAGAAAACCCAGGGGTGGACCCAAAATGCAACATGAGATACGCAAATGAGCCGAGTAACCTGGTCTTAGGTGCCTATGTCTTCCATCCTCAGCTCCTCCCATCGGTGCTGCTCTAGGATGAAAGGCAGCTTGCGTAGGCAGGCCAGTGCTTAGTTGTCCCAGGTGGATTGTTTTGTTACCATTCTCCTCTAGGAGTTGCATTGAGTTTATTTATTAATTTCTTTGTTGTTGTTGTTGTTTTTCTGCTGCACTCATTCAGTTCCCACTTCTACTACCTGACTATTTTTTTGTGAGTAGGTCAAATAAATGCTTCTGCAGATCTCTGTTTTTTGTTTTGTTTTGTTTTGTTTTATTGTAATTTTCGGTTTGGTTTAACTGTAATCATTCATCTCTTGTGTATTATAGTATTGCTGGAAAATGTTGGGGAAGAACTGGACCCCATACTTGAGCCCCTGCTACTGAAACAGACTTTTAAACAGGGTGGCAGTGTCTGTATCCGGCTGGGCGATTCCACTATTGAATATGCTCCAGATTTCCGGTTTTACATAACAACCAAGCTACGAAATCCACATTATTTACCTGAGGTCTCAGTTAAGGTGAGTCTGCTTTACTGGTAAAGTCACACACGGATACACTCAAACATTTGTCTGCTTCTAAACAAGGTCATATAAGATTGATCATCTAAATAAAAATATGATGTTAGTCATACTGTATCAAACATGCAATTAATCAAACACTCCTAAGCACACGCTTACTGACAGCTCTATATGGGCTGGATGAATAAACCCAGATTGCTACAATGAACCAGAATGTATGCTACCATTCAAAAGTTTGTGGTTGATAGAATTTCTTAATGTTTTTGAAAGAAGTCTTATGCTCAACAAGGCTGCATCTATTTTACAAAAATACAGTAAAAACTGTAATATGTAATATTGTGAAATATTATTACAATTTAATATAACCCTTCTATTTTAATGTATTTTAAAATGTAATTTATTCCTTTGATGGCAAAGTAGAATTTTCAGCAGCCATTACCTTCAGTCTTCAATTTCACATGATTCTTCAGAAATCATTTTAATATGCTGCTAGTATTGAATTCTTAAGTGTTAAATTCGGTGAATCTTTCTCTCTTTAAAAGAGTTGATAGTCTCTTTGAAAGGAGCTAAGAGTTTATCAATATTTTACATAAAATCTGCTTTAAATTGGTTTTAATTATGCAGTTTTTTTTCATGACACATAAAAAAGCATCTAGCTATGTCATTAGAACATAGCCTATTCTACCTGTTCTATCATAAACTCATAAACATGCACAGGGCCGTCCTTAAGAGGGTGTAACTGGTACGGTCGCACCAGGCCCCGTGCTTGAGGGGGCCCCGCGGCGAACGGACCGAGGGGGACAAGCTGTACTTTGTCTTAAAGTGTTACAGGCAGTCTAAATGACCAGTGGCTAAAATTAAAGGGGAAGTGTGTAATTTATTTGCCACTAGGGTTACCAAAGGCAATTGCAAAGTGGTTTTCCTGAACACACCCTTAATCTGACAAATAGTCATGCCCTAAATCAGTCAATATTACTGTGTCAGGCTGGTCTGGATGCTTGGAAAAAATTGAAATACCTGGATTCTGTAGCTGTTTCCTTCACAACTATAGAGTAGACTCCTTAATGAGCCTGAGATATCATTTCCCTTTTAGGATGAGCATCTAGTGTTCACAACAGGATAAAACAAATGATACTGTTGTGGAAGATAAGGATTACCATTCTTCATACCACAAAATGTGTTGCACCGCAGACTCACATGTGTCTTAGCCAGTAATCAGAGAAATATTAGGCCTGATATTAGCAAGCAGTCACAAAATCTTGGAGGATATCATTTACGTTAGTTCTGTGGTTGGTTATGCCATATCCACAAAGCCTTATGATTCTCTTGCAAATAATAAACACAAGGGTCTGTTCTCATTAAAAATAGGATTCTAAGAACAGCCGCCTCCAGCACTCTCAGTGTTTTTTTATCATGTTCTGTTCAGGTGACCCTGTTGAACTTCATGATCACCCCAGAGGGGATGCAAGACCAGCTGCTGGGCATTGTGGTGGCCAGAGAGAGACCTGACCTTGAAGAGGAGAAACAAGCCCTCCTCGTACAGGGGGCTGAGAACAAGAGGTACCACCCAGAAACATAATTAACCTGACAGTTTAGTCCAGTGGGTTCCTCACTTAAAATATTGTCTATAAAAGCAAGACAGGTTGGGTAAATAATGATCTCCTTATGAAGTGAGGGCAAAGAGCAGCATGCAGTGCAGTCGTGTAAAAAAATGAACAGGTATAGTACATTTGTGTGTGTTTAACCATGTACTTTCTCTCTCTTTTCTTTGTAGGCAGCTGAAAGAAATAGAGGATAAAATCTTAGAAGTGCTCTCTGCCTCAGAGGGGAACATTTTAGAAGATGAGACTGCTGTTCAGATCCTCTCATCTTCTAAGGTTCTGGCCAATGAGATCTCTGAGAAACAGGCCATTGCCGAGGTTACTGAGCTGAAGATTGATCAGACACGCTTGGGCTACACCCCCATTGCTGTCCACTCTGCTATTTTGTTTTTCTCCATCGCTGACCTGGCCAACATCGAGCCCATGTATCAGTACTCTCTAACATGGTTCATCAACCTCTTCATCCTGTCCATTGATAATTCCCAAAAAAATGACATTCTCGAACAAAGGTACTCTGTCACTACAGATATTATATTTAAATTGTGTCTGTTATGTAATTGGACATTTCATGTTTTATATCATGCTTTAAAAAGTCAAAGTTGCAGCTATAAGGCACTTTGAATATCTAGCTCACATTGACACTTAAAAGGATAGTTCGCTCAGATTAAGGGTCTATCATAATTTACACATTCTAATGTCGTTCCAAACTTCTGTGACCTTCTTTCTTTTGTGAAACACAGAATGCACTTTATTGTTTTGTTTTGTTTTTTGTCCATACATTGAAAGTCATTGGGGGTCTAATGATGTTTTGTACCCCGCTGACTTTCATTATATGGCCAAAAACAGTCGAAACATTCTTCAAACTATCTTGTGTTCCACAGAAGAAACAAGGTCGTACAGGTTTTGGAATGACATGATGCTAAGCAAATGATGACAGAGCATTCACTTTTGAGTGAACTATCCATTGAAAGGCATTACATTTTCCAGAGAGACTATCTCTGACATGGGTTCTGTGGTATACTGGATATCAAGCATGGGAAGGCTTTTTTTACAAAAGAATGTGAAGACATTGTTTCCCTGTATGACTATTTACCGTCAGCACTGTCTTACTAGGGCAGTATGGCGGTCTGATGTGAGTTTGATAGCTGAGAGCTGTGGGAATACTATGACACTTCAGCCCAGGGCAGAATCCTCTGGTTAAAAGAACACAGTGCCAATTCTCTAGAGGACAGAGACACCAAAGCCAGATCTCTAAAACTGAAGAGAGTGCCTTTTAAAACTCTGCTACAGTAGCAGCAGGTGTTCATTTAATACTTTACTGTGTTAAAGTATTAAATAAATGTGTTTATTTAAAGTGACATTTACAACAAATCTAGTTTAGTGATTCTCAACCTGGTGGTGACCGGGACCCACTGGGGAAGTGTGGTTCTCAACCTTTTTGACTCCAGGCCACCACACTGTCCATAGAAATATTCAAAGGACCCATGACTTTTCCATTTTTTGTGATTGATTGGATAAGGATTTGTTTTTTTCACAGTTTTTACCCAATATAGAGCTTGCCATAACCAGAAAAAATGTATATTAATTATAAAAATACAACAACAAATAAATGCAACAACATATTTTTGTGTTTATTTATTTTTATTACAGCAGAAGTACCAGAGATACATATCAACTTAAATAAGAGGCCTTGGAGTAAAAAAATAAAAAATTAGAACCACTCATCTAGTCAATAGACACCAATATGATGATCATAAAATGTAAAATCTACAGTATAAGGATATTGATATATTCCATTGATGATAGAAAGCAATAGGAAAGCTTTTATAGCAAACATACTTATATGACTAGTAGTAGTCTTAAAAATGTGCATTACATGTTCAGTGTACATCAGATCACTCAAACTATGTTTTCTTTGACTTTTCTTTTGATGCTTTCAAAATGCTTCTCAACGAACTGATTTCTGCCACGCTTTCTGTGTGTATTTAGACTCCAGATTCTGAAGGACCATTTTACATACTCGCTTTACGTCAACGTATGTCGCTCTCTGTTTGAGAAGGACAAACTGCTCTTCTCCTTCTGCCTCAATGTCAACCTACTCAAACACAACAAGCTCGTGAGTAACTGCCTCCACTCGCACACAGCTGTGATTTATTGAATCAATAAGCTAAGGCAAGACAGTACTTCATCTGATAAATAAGAGTAAGAATGAAGAGGTTACTCTCACACAAGGCCTCTTAAGGTTAATGACTTGCATGCATCAGTCTGACAATATTTACATCATCCCTATTTTAAATGATCCTGCAACATTCGTCCACATAAACACGAGTTTAACCGGTTTAATCGAAGTTTAAGTGATTTATAATGTGTTCTTCACACTGGCTCTCCATGCCTGAGCTGTTACACAAGTTGCAAGTGTCTATCATCCATTTATTGTGCTGTCAGTAGTTTTGTCAGCTCCTGAATCAAGTGGTGTGGGGGCGATGCACCAGTACATTTATTTTCATAGACTGCGGCTTTTCTGGTGGCAACTTTAAGACTCATTCACTGTTACTCTCTTCTTTTGAGTTGGATATTTAATCAAGCACAACTGCTGAAAAGCAAACTGTATCGAGACTAAGTGAAGGAGAATTTTCATTGCAATTATAACTGAATGACATTATGCATAACCAATTTTCTCTGTTCCTTTCTCTTTCAGGTGGATGAGAAGGAATGGCGTTTTCTCCTGACAGGCGGTGTGGGTCTGGATAACCCTCATTCGAACCCCTGCACCTGGCTGCCTAAGACATCCTGGGATGAGATCTGTCGATTGGATGAGATGGAACGCTTTAAAGGCCTGCGGAAAGACCTGGCTCGACTCCGGGAGGGCTGGAAAGAGGTTTACGATAGCAAGGTGCCATTGAGATTAAGCACACACTATTTCTTTCCTGCTCAGCGGTGTGAAATGGACAGAGGAAGTATGAAAGGAACACCAGATTTTTCATTTTATGGTCTGTGTGTGTGTTCTGCAGGACCCCCACCACACTGCTTTCCCTTCAGAGTGGCAAGAGAAACTAGGACAGTTCCAGAGGATGCTGGTTATAAGATGCTTACGGCCAGACAAGGTAAGGATCTTTCTATTGAGTTTACGATTACACCTTGGATTGGACCAGGAAATAAAATGGTCTGGAATTCTGTCTAAAATTGAATTATTAACTAATTATACATCAGAAAGACTTATACGTAACCATTCAAAAGTTTGAGGACATTTTTTGAAGGAAATTAAATTAATACTTTTATTCAGAAAGGATGCATTAGGTTGATCAAACATAAACGTAAAGACATAATGTTACAAAAGATTTCTGTTTCAAATAAATGCTGTTCTTTTGAGCTTTCTATTCATTAAAGAAACCTGAAAAAAATGCAATGTAATGTAATGTGCAATTTCCAGAAAAAGAACAGCACAATAAGAGCTGTTTCTTAAGCAAGAAATAAGCATATTAAAACGATTTCTAAGGGATCATGTGACACTGAAGACTGGAGTAAAGGCTGCTAACAATTCAGCTTGGCCATCACAGAAAACAGTAATCTTAAATTGCAGTAATATGCCACAATATTTATTTTTTTACTGTTGTGTTTGTTAGATGTAATACTGTGTAGTACAAATGTAAGAATTTGTGTATGAATATCGTTTAGTACTCACTAAGAATTCACATTTGGACTTAGACCTCGTCTCTACCCATCTCAGATTGTTCCCATGGTTCAAGAGTTTGTGTCAGAAAACATGGGGCAGCAGTTTATTGAGGTGCCACCCTTTAATTTGGCCACGGCTTTTGCTGACAGTCACTGCTGCGCTCCACTCATCTTTATCCTGTCTCCGGGATCAGATCCCATGGCAGCACTGCTCAAGTTTGGTGAAGAACAGGTATGGACAATTAAGGACATTAAATCTCTGTAGATTTTTGGGTTTTGGTTCATTGTTTTGCATTTGTAATTTTTTTAAAGGGGTGGTTGACTGCTTTTTTTCTAGGCTTGATTGTGTTTATGGGGTGCAGTCTAATTTACCTTTATTCTACACCGCTCTGTCCCTTCTCCTGTGAACGCTCTGATGATTTCCTGGTTTTATGAAGCCCCTCCCTCAGAAATACGCGATGGGCTCAGATTGGCTAGCTAGCCCAGTGTGTGTGGTTCGCTAAACGGCCGAGTGCAGTCCAGAAACGTAACACCCCTCACCTCAGCGGCATGTGCTCCGGTTGTATTGTAAACAGTGACATCGTCAATATTGCTTATCAATTTGAGCCCGATTGAGACCCAGAGAATATTAGTGAAAAGGATCGAGCAGAACCTGTGCAAGCACGGCCCTTACAGGACGTTTCAGAATGGTATGTTTTTTTGTTTGTTGTTGTCTCATACTTTTAGACATGCTGTTATTTGTAAATGCTACTGCTTATGTTAACTTCTGATATATGGTTTTTATCCTGATTAAAGTTTTATTACAGCAGAATACATGATTGCGTTGTAGCATTTTTGTAAAGTAATTGTTTACTTTGTAACAGTAAGAAGTGTTTGCCAGCAAGTATGCACTCGCTACCATGGCAACCGCATGCTCATCCATGTTTAACGCTTCTCGTAGCTGTGTGAAAAATATCTGTCTGTCTATACACATAAAGTGTAAAGTTGGAACACAGTTCATTGATGGAGCTGACGAGCTGATGATCTGAATGAGAGAGAGAGAGAGAAATGCAGAGCAGAGCAGAGGACGTGAGGAACAGGATTAGAAGCACTGCTTTAGAACATTGATTTTGAAACTTGTGAATCCATTAGAATTGTTCGAAGACAGAATCGCGATTCATATATGAATAGATTTTTTGTGCACCCCTAGTTTTGACGGCATGGCAACAACTCTTTCTCTTCTCTAAAGCCGAGAACACACTACACGATTGTCATGCCGATTATGAATGGAATTTGGTATTGATAACTGATCGTGCCCAGTCGGACCGGGTCTGTTCCAGTTGGGCTCAGTCGCTGTTTGCAGTCGGCAGAAAAAGTCGCATAGTGTGTGGTGTCTAGTCGTTGCCAGTCATTTTCACAAAGATTTTTTTTAACATGTTTAATATTTGCGACTGACACCAGCGATTGTATGCAGCTATGCAATGAAGATGTGTTCACTGTCAAACATCATTCAGCATTCATTTTGTAATTTTGTCATATATTTTTTTCTTGATTACAAGAAAAATCTCGATTGTTATTGTTTTATTTGATTTATTTCTTGTCTTTCAATTCATAAGTTAACACTGCAAATTAAATGGTTTCGTTTTTTTTCTGCAAAGTATAGACTAGCCAATAAATTATGTCAGTGATTTCTCTCATTTTAAAGATTATCAAGAATTCTTTTATTTTGATCTGCAGTCTAATAAAAGTCTATAGGCCTATCTATAGACTACAGGCTAATTCCACGTTTCTTAACCTTTAACTTCTTAAAATTTGTTATCAAGAATTTTAAATCAACTTAATAACAAATGAATATACGAACGTAACGAACAGGCCTAGCCTATTTTTCTATTCTTCAAAATGAAGTTTTCATAAAGTAATCATAAATCACGAATATGATGAAATAAAATTATTATATATATTTTAATTATATATATAATAGTTTTGTGTCAAATGGATGAGGAAATTACATTGCTTTGAATTTATTAAGTAATGTTTTATTTCGTTCTAACCTCGAGAAGTGTAACGGAAAAATAAAACACCTACCGTTTTTACTTAGTACCAATTCATTTTTAATCCCTGACATACATGAGATAATTAATATATTGTTGCTTGACTAAACGTTTAAAAATAGTGCTAGAAATGCTGAGAAGACATAGGTATAAAATCTACTCAAGCAATAATTCCAAAAAGAAAGAGAAGTATCGGACTTAATGCAAAACATATTCAAGACACATTGCTGTGACATTTATTAGGAACACCAACATATCAGGAAAGCTAATGTTTTCTGTTATATTAAGCACAAACTAAGAAAAATAAAACAAACCTGTGTTGTCTGCAGTGTTGTCTTTGGTGGGGTGGGAGCGGCTGAAAGAGCACAGGAAGATGTTGCGGTTTTTGTGAGTTTTCTTTTTTTTTTGGTTCGGCAGAATTTGTCCAGTCGTGAGTGACCCGCAGTTGTTAAGTGTGTCGTGTAGTGAACTGACTGCAGTCATTAGGTCTGTGCTCCTCTCTGACTGTCATCGACTAGAATCTGCTCCAGTGGATGGTAACGGTCTTTAAGTGTGTTGAGGTCAGTCTTACAATGTTTCCGCTAGTCATGTAGTGTGTCCCCAGCTTAAAGGGGTCATATGATGCGATTTCAATTTTTCCTTTCTCTCTCAAGTGTTACAAGCTCTTGGTGCATACAGAAGATCTGTAAAGTTGCAAAGACTAAAGTCTCAAATCCAAAGAAATATTCTTTATAAAAGTTAAGAGTCAACCACGCCTACCTAAAACGGCTTGTTCTAACACGCCCCCACATGTCTACGTCACAATGTGGGAAGATTTGCATAACGCCGCCCAAATGTTCACGCAAAGAAAGAAGGCGTAACTTTTATTCTCAAAATCGACGCGTTTCAGAAAGGCGGGGCATAGAGGAGAAACAATAATGTACAGTATGTGGAAAATAATGTGTTTTTTGAACCTTAAACCGCATAAACACATTTCATTACACCAAATACACAAAATAATGTTATTTTTAGCAACATCATAACATTACCTTTGTTGTTCCTGGGGGCAGGGTTTATGTAAATTTCAGGCTTTGTGATGTCACCAACCCAGGAAGTAGCTTGTTGTAGTCCCTACCAGCCGTAACTGTATGCATTAAACTGCCATAATTTTAAGAGACAATATCTCCGTTTACATTGAACTTTCAGCGTCGTAACTTTGCAGATATTGTTTATGGTCAAACAGTAACATTACACACTAACTAAAGTTAAAAAAGTGAAATCACAATCAACCACCCCTTTAAGGGTTTTGGTTTGTTATGTGTGATGTCTTGTGTGAAGGGTTATGCTCTTCTATTGTTAACACACCATGTCTGCCTTTTTGTTTAGGGTTTCACAGGCAACAGACTGACCTCCCTGTCTCTGGGACAAGGTCAGGGTCCCATCGCCATGGGCATGATTGAGACTGGCGTCAAGGAGGGAACCTGGGTGGTTTTACAGAATTGCCACCTGGCCACCTCTTGGATGTCCACCCTTGAGCGTGTCTGTGAGGTAGTACATAAAGATTAGATGATCCAAACATGATGGGATGGTAGCTGTTCATAGTCAATGTGTGCATGTCTACTACATAAAACAAGGTCCACCAATGGAAATGAAGCAGCACTTTGACTTTCTGCAGGAGCTGAATCCAGATACCACTCACCCAGATTTCCGCTTGTGGCTGACCAGTTACCCCTCTCCCAACTTTCCTGTGGCTGTACTGCAAAACGGAGTCAAAATGACCAATGAGGCTCCCAAGGGGCTGCGCTCCAACATCATCCGTTCTTTCTACATGGACCCCATATCAGACCCTGAGTTCTTTGACAGTAGCTCAAAGCCGGTAGGTCCTTCACAGAGGGTTTTTAAAGTGCTCTCAATATGATGCATATCCTTTGATGGTCTTAATGTTTATTTTTGAACTCCGTTATGTGTAAGAAAAGTGGCATCTGTTTGTGTGTTTTCAGGCTGTCTTTAAGAAGCTGCTGTTCAGCCTGTGCTTCTTCCACGCCTTGACCCAGGAGAGGAGAAAATTTGGTCCTCTAGGCTGGAACATCCCTTATGAGTTCAACGAGACAGACCTGCGGATCTCAGTCCAGCAGCTACAAATGTTCTTGGACCAGTATGAGGTAAGATCACACGTGTACCTGTCTTGTCTTTGTATTCACACACAAACAAATTCCCTTTTACTGTTCTTGAAACACACACACACACACACACACACACTCTTCACGTCACCCTCTTCCTTTTCATGCTTTCCAGCGCGCCCCTTTAAACCACCCCTAAAAAAAGAGCATTCTTGACATTTTCCCAACTTCAGAGAAGCACTCGTCATACTTCCCTTCCTCCTTTCAAAACAAGCAGACTGCACAAACTGATCAAGAGCCTCCCTGAATGCTCTGACATTTCTCCTGTGCTACGGAGTTCCACCCACTGCATTAGCAAGGGAAATTTCAACGGGAAATGTCACAATCCTGCCACTCCTCTGTCCATCTTTTCATATCCCGCCTGAAGATCGTTATATCGAACCCACCAGCCTGACATGCACCTCCACTTAATAAAAAAGAGCCTTTGTTGAGCGGCCATGCTTTTAAGACACATGAAAAGGTTGTTGTTGGGTTTTTCTTTTCTTTTTTTAAAGCAATCTAAACAATAGGGTGAAAAAGTTGGGGCACAGCCCTCACCATGAGTCATGGTCAAAATGATGTAGCCACACTATTCAAAAAATATATAAATAGCACTCATGATAAGTAAGGTGATTCATAATCATGAGGAATCAAACATCTCTTGTTTTTGATAAATTAGCTTCACCTCAGACCAAAAAGAGCTGAGTTGCAAAATGGTTCATCATGGAAGTGGATTTGTCATCTGTTCCCTTTAAGTGGTTCTGATTACTTAGTCTGACCATCCCAAGATTTATCCACCATGTTATGTATAGTTCATATTATTAAGTTTAGTTTTGGTTATATGGTAATTTCACTCGTTTTGTTTGTTCTTATTAGGAAATCCCTTTTGATGCTCTTCGCTACATGACAGGAGAGTGTAACTACGGAGGTCGTGTCACAGACGACTGGGATCGCAGAACCCTGAGCACAATCCTTTCCATCTTCTACACCCCCGAGATCATTGACAATGCTGATTACAAGTTTGACCCTAGTGGCCTGTATTACTCACCACCAGAAGGAGATGTAAGACACACTATGTACAGCATATTCAGTCTGTCATATTATATGTCCATTCAAAAGTTTGAGGTTGGAAAGTTTTTTAATTTTTTTGAAAGAAGTTTCTTATGCTCATCGAGGTTGCATTTGTTTGATCAAAAATACAATAAAAACAGTAATACTGTGAAACATTATTACAAATTAAAATAACTGTTTTGATATATTTCTATTTTGATATATTTCAAAATTTAATTTATTCTTGTGATGACAAAGCTGAATTTTTAACAGCCATTATTTCAGTCTTCAGTGTCACATGATCCTTCAGAAATTATTCTAATATGCTAATTTGGTGCTCAAAAAATATTTCTTATAATTATCAATGTTGAAAACAGTTCAAGTCAAGTCAAAAATTATTTCTATCTTAAGTTAAAGAAAAAATACAATAAATATAGTATAAAAAGTTCTATGAAAATGACACAAAAAAGACAAGAAAATGAAAGAATATCAATATACTTTTCAGTGGATTGAGCAGATTTTTTTTTAGAATCATCAGATGGATACAGCAGAGTTGATTAAGTTATCAATCCTTAAAGAACACATTTTATAGCTCAAAAAGCTTGTCCAGTTCTAGAGGGGTTATGTCAGACAAAATTTCCACAGCTGACATTAAAGCTAGTTCAATATTTCTGTCATATAAAATTCAAAGAGATTCTCTACAGAGATAACGCCAGAAACCAAACTGAACTAAGGCTTCATTTTCCATCCTTCATCATATTTCCTTCAAAAGAAGACCATATGCACCTCTGCAAGCCGAGGTTTCTCATTCAAAACAAAGCCTAAGAGGAAGCAATTATAAGAGAAAACGACAATTCTGGTCTTTGTACAAGCTCAGTCAAGGTGTTTGTCAGCTTGTGGGTCAGAATCCCTCCCACATTATACGGCTGTGTTTAAAATGCCTACAGATATAATTGACTTTGGTAAACAAAAAAACATGCATCTTTTGGAGAGGCATTGGTCTGCCTCTTTATGAAAGTTCTGAAAAGGAATTATGAGCTATAAGTTCAATAACTAAACACAGCGGGTTGCTGCCAGTGGTGATGTCTGATTTATTTGCGAGCACATGTATAATCTATGCCCAATTTTATTTGGCATTTTCTCTCAAAATCTTTTATTCATGAATGTAATTTGCATAGCCATTATTATAAATGTCAGCAATCTCAAGGGTAGCCTGTTTTAAGTGCATGCCATTATTTAGCATCACCATCATGGATTTAGTATTGCATTAAGAAGCTGATTGTTTCCTTTTCAGTATAACAGCTACACTGAGTACACCAAGACACTACCTCTAAATCCCTCACCTGAAATCTTTGGCATGAATGCCAATGCTGATATTACTAAGGACCAAGTGGAAACACAGCTGCTGTTTGACAGCATTCTTCTCACTCAGGTGCATAAACACATTTTGATTATTGGTGCAAAGTAGTGCTAGTTTAAAGTAGCTCTCAAAGTACTATAATGACCTATTTGATGTTTGTAACGGTTTGAGTAAATGTTTTGCCCCATTTCTTCCTCACAGTCCCGTTCTTCAGGTGGCAGTGCTGCATCTTCAGATGACATGGTGTACGAGGTAGCTGCAGACATTCTCAATAAACTTCCTCAAGATTTCGATACAGATGCTGCCATGCGCAAGTACCCCACCAGCTACAACCAAAGCATGAACACAGTGCTGGTGCAGGAGATGGGACGATTCAACAAACTCCTCCAGACTATCCGGGATTCGTGTGTCAACATCCAGAAGGCCATCAAGGTCAGAACATGAGCAAAACCACTGTGAAGGTTCAGCACTTCTATCGATCATGTTTCCAGGTTTCCAGGCACAAATTGTACTCCGATTTTTCCAGTTAGCCACATTCAGTTAGCTTTCAGGAGTATATGGTAGCATCACGTTTTTTGGGGGGGAAAGTTGTATTTTATTCTAAAAGGCATGTTTTGTTTGCGTTGATCCATTGTTTCAAATTAGCACAATTTTTGAATTATGCTACTAATTCCACACAAACCTTTATATATGTAGAAGCAATGCAAACTAAGAAAAGTTTTTGAACATTCACTCCCTGCTGAAAGATACGAGGAAAATTCATTGTGCCCGAGGGCATGTCCTAATGCTGTGCACTCCAGCTGAGCCTCCTTGTCCTTTAGTTTGACTGACAGCTCTGATCCCAGTTAGCATTACCGCCCCGCAGGGTGAGATGGATGCATATGCTGAGATCTGATCACAACCCTGGCTTTCATTTACACATTGTGAACCCTTATCCTATAATCTAACCCCTTTATCTTTCCTGACTACAGCTTGATTTCTGCTCTGAGGAACCTCTCTCCTTTACCCTTTCATTATCATTCATGATCATATATCTCTATACCACATCAAATACAAACCTTTGAAACCAGCACTTAGAAAGACATAAAGAAAAGGACGACGTAACTTTTCCCTAGAAGGGAAAATGGCAATATACTGTAAATATGACTGCTATGAGGAATGTACACAGGTGTCATGTTCTTGCAAATGTGCTCAGATTTTTTTAACCAAGTTGATTTTGAGTGATACTGTATTTCTAAAAAAGAAATAAAGAATAAAAAAGAACACTCTTGATAATTTAAAACAATCAAGGTAAAAGGACACAAAACCAATGAATGAATGCATGTGTGTGTCTTGGCATAGGGTCTGGTTGTCATGTCTGCTGAACTTGAGGAAGTTGTAAGCAGCATTCTAAAGGGTCGCATCCCTGCCATGTGGATGAAGAAGTCGTATCCCAGCCTTAAACCACTGGGAAGCTACATCAATGATTTTCTTGAAAGACTCCAGTTTTTACAGGTAAACTCTGTAGTCATAAAGCATGTATAGTAGAATACTTTTCATTCTACCATAATTTGTGCCATACACACTTTTGTCATGTGGAAATCACAGTAATCACTCAGTTTTGAGTTTTAAAGGCTACAGTCATTTAATACTCAGTTTGGTGTCTGTAAGATGTTTTTATTAAAAAAAATTAAATAATAATACTTTTATTAAACAAGGATGCATTACATTTACCAAGAGCTACAGTAAGGAAATGTACATAAGATTTACGTATATTTCAAATAACTGTATTTATAATGCTATATAAATACATTTTTGGTTTGTAATAAAAATGTAACCACAATACTTCATAATAATTGATAGTGATTAATTCAAAGTCTTTACTTCAAATCGATTGTTTTCCAGTGAGTTGTTTGGAGACTAAAATGCACATTCATACATAAAGCAGTTAAAGCAGAAAGCATTCTAGTGTGCATTGTGAGCCACGGGAAAAACACATGAAATGCAGCTGACGTACTGTCTCATTCAGTGAGCTCAGATTACAACACTGCTTCTGCAAAGGACTGAACTGTAAATGTATTATACAAGTACCCTTCCTTTCAATAAAATAAAAAAATAAAACTTTGAGCCTGTTACATTCCAAAGGCTTCTTTTTGGCCCTGAAGTTATGCCTCTAGAATTAGTTGTGACTGCTTGTGTTTCTTGATTTTGGTCTTTAATATCAGTATCATCTGTGTTATCCACGCAGGGTTGGTATGTGGGTGGCACGCCTGCAGTATTCTGGATGTCCGGGTTCTTTTTCACTCAGGCCTTCCTCACTGGAAGCCAGCAGAATTACGCCCGAAAATACACCATCCCCATTGACCTGCTCAGCTTTGACTTTGAAGTCATGGAGGACAAGGAACACAAAAACCCCCCAGAGGATGGTGAGAAAGACAAAGAGGGAGTACTGACAAGCATGAAATGTAAAATATATGAGAGGGAAATGGGTAACAAGTGACAAAAGGGAAGAGAGACGCACAGTTTCATTAACCCCTCGCCGCGGCTGAGTGCCATCAATCAGAGTCAACATTACAGTGCTCTGACATCAGACCCCTGCTGCTCTTTCATCAGTACATGATGAGCATCGCTCCAGAGGAAACCCATCTCTCTGAGGCCATCACACACTGCATGAGGCTGTTTATGAGTGTCTTTGACTTTAACAGATACTTTGTTTTTTATAGTTCAGTCAGTCAGTGTATAAAATGGGACGGGTCTTTAGTAAGTTTGCCATAAAGCATGTATAGTAGAATACTTTTCATTCTACCATAATTTGTGCCATACACACTTTTGTCATGTGGAAATCACAGTAATCACTCAGTTTTGAGTTTTAAAGGCTACAGTCATTTAATACTCAGTTTGGTGTCTGTAAGATGTTTTTATTAAAAAAAATTAAATAATAATACTTTTATTAAACAAGGATGCATTACATTTACCAAGAGCTACAGTAAGGAAATGTACATAAGATTTACGTATATTTCAAATAACTGCCATATGAATACAAATGCTATATAAATACATTTTTGGTTTGTAATAAAAATGTAACCACAATACTTCATAATAATTGATAGTGATTAATTCAAAGTCTTTACTTCAAATCGATTGTTTTCCAGTGAGTTGTTTGGAGACTAAAATGCACATTCATACATAAAGCAGTTAAAGCAGAAAGCATTCTAGTGTGCATTGTGAGCCACGGGAAAAACACATGAAATGCAGCTGACGTACTGTCTCATTCAGTGAGCTCAGATTACAACACTGCTTCTGCAAAGGACTGAACTGTAAATGTATTATACAAGTACCCTTCCTTTCAATAAAATAAAAAAATAAAACTTTGAGCCTGTTACATTCCAAAGGCTTCTTTTTGGCCCTGAAGTTATGCCTCTAGAATTAGTTGTGACTGCTTGTGTTTCTTGATTTTGGTCTTTAATATCAGTATCATCTGTGTTATCCACGCAGGGTTGGTATGTGGGTGGCACGCCTGCAGTATTCTGGATGTCCGGGTTCTTTTTCACTCAGGCCTTCCTCACTGGAAGCCAGCAGAATTACGCCCGAAAATACACCATCCCCATTGACCTGCTCAGCTTTGACTTTGAAGTCATGGAGGACAAGGAACACAAAAACCCCCCAGAGGATGGTGAGAAAGACAAAGAGGGAGTACTGACAAGCATGAAATGTAAAATATATGAGAGGGAAATGGGTAACAAGTGACAAAAGGGAAGAGAGACGCACAGTTTCATTAACCCCTCGCCGCGGCTGAGTGCCATCAATCAGAGTCAACATTACAGTGCTCTGATATCAGACCCCTGCTGCTCTTTCATCAGTACATGATGAGCATCTCTCCAGAGGAAACCCATCTCTCTGAGGCCATCACACACTGCATGAGGCTGTTTATGAGTGTCTTTGACTTTAACAGATACTTTGTTTTTTATAGTTCAGTCAGTCAGTGTATAAAATGGGACGGGTCTTTAGTAAGTTTGCATTTGTGTGCTGGGGTGTAAAGTACTTCATTATTCAAGTATTATTTTGAGGATTTTCTACTCTTACATTTTTTATGCAAAAATGATACTTTAAGTAAATTTTTTGCAGCTCCTCGTGTCTTAAATATTTGAGCTTACAAGTCAATCAAACTACACTCCCAGCTAAACTTTAAACAGTGACATCCATTTAAGCCTGTGTCCTTGTGAAGAGACATCACATTAGTCACCACAACACACTGTTTGACTTAAAGCAGTATGTTTTAATTATAGCCATTGCTGAAGATGGATGAATGTGACTCAAGTGTGAACACGGTCAATGATCAGTCTATGTAAAATCAGCTGCTTCTGAATTTAAAGTAATTTAAGGTAACAGGTTTCATGATATTGGTTTAATGTGTGTCCTGTAGTCTTGCATAGTAGGGACATTGGGAATTGTGATTCAACAGTTTGCTTTGCAAAGTTATTTACATTCCCTATATATTTTGATTTCAGCAGTCAATTTTTATAGACTAAGAAAAAAGGTTACATCTACATTCTCATGCTCACTTCTTAAACTATATCTGTTTTTGGCTTGTTAAAGGGATAGTTCACCCAAAAATGAAAATTCTGTCATTAATTACTCACCCTCATGTCTTGAAAAGAAATGTACCAAGGAGATCGTTAAAATAGTCCATGTGACATCAGTGGTTCAACCGTAATTTTACAAAGCTACGAGAATACTTTTTGTGTGCAAAGAAAACAGAAATAACGACTTTATTCAACAATTCATCTTCTCCGCGTCACCCTATAGCGCCATTTTGGAGAGTATCACATACGTAAACAACGTATGTACGCGGATACGTTGTTTACATTCAGATCAAAGCGTAAACAATGTACACAACATATTGTTAGGATCCTTGCTGTTTATGGGAGGGTCAGAGAGCTCTCAGAATGCTTCAAAAATATCTTAATTTGTGTTCCGAAGATGAACGAAGGTCTTACAGGTTTGGAACGACATGAGGGTTAGTAATTAATGACAGAATTTTTTTTATTTTTGGGTGAACTTTCCCTTTAATTTTAAATTTTATTCTAAAATTCTCATGATGGGCTTTTACTCCGGAGGTACGTTTGCATAGTTCCTATAACAATGGTGAATGAACAAGCTTTTTTGGCATGTCTGCACTGCACTACTGTAACTGGGAACTATTTTAGTTATAGGAATGCCTTTTGGGGAGACTAAATTGACCCTTCACAAAGACCCACCCCCCTTCGTTACTGTTGCTATGTCCAACAATCCATGCCGCTCTCACGCCACACATTCTTACATAAGTGAAAAATACATTGCAAAGCAAAGAGTAAACTGACAACGCGCTGACAGACAAGACGGAGTAGGTTACTTTAGGTAGTCTCAACTTTCAAATTTTGTCATCTTTTAAGAAATTCAAACAATAAATACCCTTTTTCGGGCTCTTGATTGGCCAAATGCATGTCATACGAAACACTGGCTTCCACCATTTTTAAAAAAGCCATTTAAATACAGTTTGCATACACTTACTCCACAAACTAACTCCACGAATATGGAAAACAGTGATCGATGGACTGACTCTTAAGTCCAGGCACTTTTCCATCCTCCAGTTGTTGACGTTGTTAAGTGCTGTGTTCAGATGACATTGTTGTTAGCCAGATTACGTCACTTAAGAGTTCTTACTGG
The DNA here is from genome assembly GCF_001515625.1 of Sinocyclocheilus rhinocerous. NCBI lineage: Eukaryota > Metazoa > Chordata > Actinopteri > Cypriniformes > Cyprinidae > Sinocyclocheilus > Sinocyclocheilus rhinocerous. The sequence goes on from NW_015647952.1 coordinate 1,265,215, forward strand.
CGGAAACTGGCCCTAGGGGAAAATTTAGTTCTTGGGGGACCCAAGCTAGTTTAGTAGTAGCTTGGGGGCTAGTTCCTATAGTGCAAAAGCCCTTATGCAGTACCCATTTTTTTCTAATTATTAATCCTCAGTACTTTTTTTATTTTTGCTCAGGTGTTTACATCCGTGGCGTTTTCTTGGATGGTGCCCGATGGGATCGGAGAACAAAGCGCTTGGCAGAGTCTTTCTCCAAAATCCTGCATGACGCCATGCCTGTGGTGAGAAGCTGTAAAATGTATAATCTCAGTCAAATGAGGCTGATGGCATCATGCATAGCCCCTGATGTGGGTACATATTACACACAGAGATTTAAGTCACAAGAAAGTCATTCCTTTGGAATGAGCAGTCGGTTGAAAAATGAAACCTGCAAATACTTGCAATTCAAAAGTTTCAGTGCAGTTCAAAAAATTTATTTGCCTATAGGCAAACTATAACAGTAACTATAGAAACAAGAATCAATTTTGAGAGAAAAGATTTTCTAATTTCACAGCAGCATGCAAAAATGTTAAATCAAGGGACAATAATGCTAAAAAATAAATCAAATGTGCACACTTAAAAAAAAAAATGGTACTGATAATGTATTAAGAAAGCAAAAATGCTGATTTTAATTCCAGTGTAGCCGCAACACAGCTAGAGAATTGCTTTATTCTTTCTTCAATACCAAATAATAATACATACATAAAACATTTTAAGGGGAATCTGAATTTCTGCAGCATACACTCAGCAGGTGGTCTGTGCTGAGTCTGACACCCCATTTTTCACATTTCCTTGAAGACGGCTCTTTTCATCCCCATGTACTTCAACCAACTCTTGGGTCTCTTGAAGAAAGTTTAAGAAGAAAACTACATAATAGAAATGTTGTTTTGTATTTAAATACAGTATATGAATGCAATTCTAGTTATGTCTATATATGACATGAATATCATAGCAGGTGAGATTCAAATAGGTTAAGTATTCTTAACAGAACAGGAAGAGAAAACAAAGATTTCTATTAATTCTGCCCTCTTTATTCTACACAATGCACATTGCCACAATAAATAATGCATTCACTGCCGTTTAATATTCAGACATTTCAGGACAACTCATTACCAAAATAACTTTTTGACAAGAGCTGAACGTAATTAAAAACATGCATTTGTTACTTACGGTAAAACTTTGAAATGCTAATTTCTTTCTAAGGCCATTATTAATTTCAGCTGAAAGCATTTCATCTGAAACACTGAAAATAAACACATCCATAAGTCATATTAAAACCACCAACTTTTAATGTACCTGTTTGTTTCAGAGGAGGTACATTAAGTGCTTCTGATAAAGGGGTTTTGGGGCTTTGAATTTGTTTTTGGTGACAGTCTTCTTTGTTTTTGAGTTATCTTGGATACCAAGCCAAGGAAAATGGGTTAGATTATCAACAAGGGAAACATGCATGTTAATTCACCACCATTTTCTTAGTGACTCAGAAATGTTGAAATAACCAACCACATCCCATTACACTGAAAATACACATTTATAGTAATCAAATCAGATTGTAGGGAGAGAGGATCAGCAAAGAAAATGCTTCTCATCTACACATCACACTGTCTATCTGCAGATCTGGCTGAAGCCCATGAAGAAGCAGGACATTCCTGAGCGTCAGTGCTACATTTCTCCTGTCTACAAGACCAGCGAGAGACGTGGAACCCTTTCCACCACTGGACACTCCACCAACTACGTCATAGCAATGACCCTGAATTCAGACGTGCCTCCAGAGCACTGGATCCGTCGTGGCGTGGCCTTACTGTGTCAGCTTAACTCATAGATACACTTCTTGTATCCTTTACTTCACTCTATAGTAAAGTATTTGTAGCTAAATAATATTTTAGATTTAGAAATACCGTCTGTCTAGAGACAAAAATTATACTTTTTAATAAACACATGAATAAGTCTTCCTGTATTCTAAAATTTAAAAAAATATATTAATAGAAATAATAATAAAAATATATAATTAATCGATTTTTAATAGTTAATAAATTATACATTTTAAATAATATATATATATTTTAGAGTAGAACCGTTTTCAGAGAGATTTTTAATAAGCTGAAACACTCAAAGTAGGCTTTGCAAACTTTATTTTCCACTTCTGACAAAGAAATGCACAGACAATCAGCAAGAATGGCAAATGTATTGAAAACGCTTTAACATCCAAGCTGTGTAAACAGAGGATTTAAAAATAAATGTCTTCCCAAACAACTGACAATACTCAAATGTAAGTAAATATCTGGATGGTCCTTTTTTGGAATACACTGTAAAGCATTAAGAAAATTGGTGTGCGTCATAGAAGTTTATTTCTTTGCACCACTTAACTGAGGTGTTTCATTTGAGCTCTAGAGCTCGGTTTCGGTTTAACAAAATGGACAACTTCATTTCAAAGACATACACAGGATTTAGACCTAATCTCTGAAGACTCTGATTAGGTTTGCTCACATGACCCCTAAAACTCATTGGCTTTACATTCAAGCTGTGAAAATTAAGTTCTTCAGGGAAAGAGGAAATCAACTGTAAGTGTTCTCATCTCTCCATTTTATAACAGAAATGAAAACTAGACACTTTCACTTGTCTCATGCATGTTTCCATCCAATCAAGTATATTTGATGAATGCAATTAATAACGATACACACCCACGAGAACAAATAAATGGATGTCACATGGTGACAGGATAAGCATGAATCACATAACATGCCCCACCAACTCGTGACGGTAGAAGATTCAAGCAGCGAACACAGCCAGTGGAATGTGTAGAGGCGACTGCGGGCACAGGCAGCGCTTGTGCGCAATTTTAGGAACGCAGCCCATATTTGGCACAATCAAAATGTTGCACACTCATTAACAAGAATCACATCAATGGGGGACAGATGAACAGACATTCTATAGATTTGATTGTAGTTTCATACAAGTGCACATAAGGCCAATGTGTGCATTAATTTTAATAATAGGAGGGTGTCAACAAACGAGAGCGTTTAAGATTGTCAAAAAAGAACATTTCATAATGGCTAACTCAATGTTTAAGTTAAAAAAAAGGAATGGTTCTCCCAGAAAGCAAGTTTTTAGATGGTCAGTTTATAAAAGGTGCTGATGTCTCACAAAATAACATTCTGAATTTTGCACAAATTATCCAGTAATACCAAACATGTCATATAATTAAAATAAAGTAACGAAGGTGTTTCAAAATGCCAACTTCTTCAACAAAAAACACAAGTCTTCAGTAGCAAATCTCTTTTGGGGAAGATAATTATTTCATGAACTTCTTCAACTGTAACAAGATCATTATTTACAACTCCACTTGGATATGAAAATCAACTCAGAAAGTAGACTAGATCATGATAATTGCTATTTTATCAATGAACAAATAGACTTCCCAAAGCAAATTGATGTATTTCTTGATGGACAGATATTCTTCATTTAAAATCACAGTGTTTTAGCATTAGCTTTAATACTGGACTTGTTCAGTCACTAGTCAGCTGACCTCATGAATGCGATCACTCTTTTGGCAGCACCGTATCAGAGGTTTTTCAACACAGAGTTGCATACCTATTTCTTCAATACTCAGAGTTGGCCAAATCACTAGTACAATCTTAGCCAATAATAACAGAAAAAAAAATAAATAAATAAAAAAGACAAGCGAATGAAATTCTAAGACTGAGGACGCTCCCATCGCTATGAACAGTAAATATATTGTAAGAAACAAACAAGTAGTCAATGTTGACAGCAAAGCACAATCCAGTAAAGAAAAGAGCTCAAGTGTGTTGTTTTTCATGATCCTGGCACACAATACTGACCAGTACTTCTCAATAAAAAACAACAACAACAAAAAAAAAACTGCAGAGTTGATGCCAGTTGGACTCTGTTGCACCATATTAGCACAGTTCAGTGCCTGACACTGAGATGGTGTGACACACTAGACATACAAAGCACAACACGCCAGTTACGAATTAATGGACTATGAGATACAATACAGATGAATGAAAGAGCTAAACATGACACTGAATGAGTGAATAATGAATAGCTGCTTCTCTCTAGGACACAGTCCTACAAAAAAAAAAAAAAAAAAAAAAAAATACAATATTAAAGGGATAACCCAAATACTGGGGAGTGCTACTCATGTGCTGTGGATATGTCTGATTGGACACGCATACTCAAAAAAAAAAAGAACTGAATAAGGACAAGAGAGAACAATCTAGAAGCTACAACTACAAAAGACTGTGAAGACGACAAGCAACCGTTTTGAGTGGCCTAGAGAGGAAGAGATGATGAAATGTAAACACATTTGTTTGCATGTCCATGTCCACTGTAAGCTACTGATGCTGTCTTTTGAGACATGCCTGCAAGACTGTACCATCACAAAACTAAGCCACTTTAAGGCAAAGCACGTGTGTGAATGTAGCTGATGAATGACGCCACCCCTAACCTCAGGCTCCGGCTAGAAGCCAAAGTCAATCACAATGTGTTCCTCGAAGATGGCGATCAGCAACATGATGCCAAACCCTGTGAGCATGCCCAAGTTCTGCAGGACAAAGTGACCCATCTCACAGCGCTTGTGCTCCTCACTGTCACCATGAAGCATCTCTGGCAACTGAAGAACAAGAAGAGGAGAAATAACATTCTAACATCGATAGCTCACGACAAACACAAAGCAAACACAAAAATCAAGGTTTGCTGCATATACAATAAACTATGCATATAGATTAAGCATTACCAATAATCTAGAGAAAGGGCTGCAAAATCTAAATAAAAAAGATCTAACAATTAACTACTTATGAACGGTGTCGATTGCAGCATTCAATTTACAGATTTGTTTAAAATTTTCACACCTGTTCGCAATGGCACATTAAAATATGTATTGCAAAAACCTTTGTGCATCTTCTGGAATCATACTGGATTTGGATGTCGCACCACTTGTTTGCAATTTAGACATACAGTATGTAGGTGTAACACCCAATATATACTGCATGCTGCAGTTTTGGGACAAAAATAAAATGTGTTGGGACAAAAAATGCTTCTATTATAATTAGCAAGGCGTCAATAGTGTAAATAAGAAATGTATTGTGCAGTGTAGACAGCTTTGTTGATTATAATCATTTAATTGTTCACAGAAGTGCAGAACTCAGTGAGCTTGTGCTGAACTGCAGGGATCAAACATTGTGAACATGCAGTGACTGACAGCTTCGGGGATTATAATGGAAGCCCTCTAATATTGTCAATAATATGGTGTATAATTTATTTGAAACTTGAATAATTGTGCTTTTTATGCTGTTTAGAAGCCCAATGTGACTATGTTTACTGATGTTTAAAACAGCACTAAATGAATTCACAAACAGTTGTCAGCTTAGGACATTCACACAAATTTTTGCATTGGAAAACTCAAAATGTGGGGCTGTAGAATTAAAAAAAAATAAAAATAGGCAAGGTCTAGAGATCTTTTAAAGGGGTCATATGATGCGATTTCAATTTTTCCTTTCTCTTTGGAGTGTTACAAGCTCTTGGTGCATAAAGAAGATCTGTAAAGTTGCAAAGACTAAAGTCTCAAATTCAAAGAGATATTCTTTATAAGAGTCAGCCACGCCTACCTAAAACGGCTCGTTCTAACACGCCCCCACATATCTAGGTCACTATGTGGAAATATTAGCATAATGCCGCCCAAATGTGCACGCAAAGAAAGAAGGCGTGGTTTCAGGAACAGCAGTAGTGTTGATGCAGCCATGTCAGGGAGACGCTGTGTGATTCAGTGCGAAAGCAAAAGCACTTTATTTGGCCTTCCGGAAGTAGATGCAATTAGGAATCATTGGTTAAGATTTATTTACAACAGAACAAGAGTACAAAGCTGACTGTGCACAAAAGGCTATTTCTAAAAAAAAAAAAAAGGTCAATTCCGACTTTGCTATGACAATCTGGCGCTTCTGAATCAGCGACTGTACGTATGTTTTGTTACTAGTTTAAGTATTTGCTATTGACTGTTCAAATGCGGAGTTTTGCGCAGCGCAGAGTAACGCGTAGTGTGTGTGTGTGTGTGTGAGGGGACAGGGTCACATCACAGGAGAGCGAACTGCCTGTCAGAAATCATAGATGACATGCATGAGACACTACAAAAGACACGAGACGTGAGCATAATGCTCAAACATCCATCTAGAGCATGTTAACATAGAAAAACAATGGACAAGCAGTGCGGTGGAATGCAAGGCCCCCAAGATGGCATGTAATAAATCATTTCAAGCAATCAATAATTATAACATATTTATGCAGCCCAACTAGCAAGCAAATAAATCCGCATTTTGGTTCTCTTACCATATCCACTAATGCCACATAGAGAAACATGCCAGCAGTAACGGCAAAGATCCAGCTGGTGACGTTGTGCGTGTACTGTCCCACAGCCGTGCCGATCACCATGCCAGCATAAGCCATCAGAGCAGAGAGGACGTTGTACACAATGGCTTGCTTCACTGACATCCCAGCCTTCAATAAAACGGCAAAGTCACCTGGAGGCAAACACAAATGTGTACTATTAATGTACAATAAATAATACAGCAGTGTGGGTATAGTTAGTTTAGCCCATGCTAAACCTGACAATAACTGCAGTGAGATCGGGCTGTCCTTCGCAATCCGTCCCTCAGTCCGAGAATTTTTGCTGCGTTTCAGCAATTCTATGCTGCTGCTCCTTTGTTCCTAATTACTGTATATATATGTGAGGTTCCTTCACGGCCATTGGTTCTCTATAAACTGCACTCTGGACCTTTGCTCTGTGTCACCTGGCCCAATTAAATCAGTCATCAAAGGCAATTAACGGCACTGCAGGGTAGTAAAAAACTCTTTATTATAGCTGTCTTTCTCCAGCCACAACATGGGGAGATAGATTCTCAGACAAAATAAAAAGAGCTGCTCCATTCAAATGTTATTAGTGTTTGAGGAATCAAGTCCCATCACCTCCACTGGATGGCAGACAGTAAAGGTAAACAACATCAAATGCAAAAAGATCATTGTTACATCAAAGGCATACTCTGTTTATATTACTTCTTCTGTGGTATTGTAATGTCTGGTTCTTTTGTTTAAACCAAAAGGGGAATTTAAAAACTAGTGGCCCTCTAGACAGCAAACTCAAAACTTCATAAAAGCTTTACTGTGTTTTAAAAGTTGTATGTGCTGCTGTGTTGTATTCGTTCACTGTTTGTTTTTTATTCATTTAAACATGAAAAGGAGAGCATTGAAAAACACCTGGAGCTCTTCGCCTTGATGTTCCAGAGTTGATGTAAATTGATAATGGATAAAGGAGACCTCACTGGCGATAAAACCTGCAGACTCAAAACAGGACCACCACATCACCCTAAAGCTAAGTCTGACCTTTCTCACTGACATGTTCTTTTTTCCCACCTTTTTTCTGGGTTAAGGCCCGTTCACACCAAGGACGATGTTAACAAGGATAAAGTTTTAATAATTATTCTAATTCTATGAGAATAGGGGAATCCACTCCACAGTGATAACAAAAACGACACAGAGGAACAATATTGTTAAAATCACTTTCAGAATGTTTTTTCCAGCTGATAAATAATACAAATATTGACAGCCAATCAGAATCCACTTTATAGAGCTCAAGCATTTGAAGCGACAGACATGACGAACAGAATATTATTGTTCGTTGATGTTGTGAACACTAATATAGTTTTAGTTCTTGGTGTGGACAGGCTTTTACTTTTTTACTTTTACTGCACACACATCTGTCAAATGTAAGAAAATGGATCTGCTATTTCAACATTTTGTCTCTCGGCATACTGCAACTGGTTAAGCCACTTACCTAGTTCATGGGGCAGTTCGTGACAGAACACAGCCACTGAAGTACTAATGCCACCTGTAATATTAGCACTGAAAGCAGCACCTGTAGGTGACAAACACAGTTCCTCAGATACAGAAACCCTTTTAATTCAAGACAAACAAATCTGCTAATGTTTTCAATGTACAGAAACTGACCTATAGCAAGTCCATCGCTAAAGTTATGCATGCCATCTCCCATGATCACCATCCATGCTATGCTGGCGATGCCTGCATCTTTCATTTCCTGGTCAGAGTGACAGTGCCCGTGGTGGGAGTGACCATGGCCATGTCCGTGTCCATTCCCATGTCCATGCTTTTTTGATTTTGCCTTTGGCCTGCTGTCCTCTTCTGTTTTTACTGGCTCCTTGTAGGGGTGATCTGAATCAGAGATGGAGAGTGGCATTTTGCTGGGTGAATCCAAAGGCTGCAACTCCGTCATCTGAGTGTCATTGTGTCCGGCTTCACACGTTGTACCTTCTCCTGCATGAAAAAAAGAATGGAAGGAGTTACTCCAGTGTCATAGTACACTGGCTGAATTGTTCAGACTCAAAACTCTGACTCAACCACATTGGTCTCGGTCTTGTCTGACTAAACCATCCCTTGGACTCAGACTCAAATGAGCTGATCTCAACTACAAAGCTGAGTTACATCTGAAGTTTGTTCTTATAACATCCTTACAAAAGTTCAGTACATTGGAAGAGACTCGGAAACATCTCCAGGATATCAACACTTACAACTTTACTTAAAAGCCAAATAAAGTGTGCAGGGATTTGATGACGAAATGATGAAGACCCACCCTCTGTTAGAGGCTTCAGATGGAGCCACTCGGCATCTGAATGCCTGTTGAGTTTGTGGTCTGACAACTTCCTCCCAATCTTTGCTTGCTCTCCTTTCTTCTTCCCTTGGCAGAGGCTTCCCTGTGGAAGCAAGCACCTTTATAAGCACTAGGTTCTGAGAATAAAATCCAAGGTTGTTTTGCTGTGCACTAAAAGCCCCACTCTCTGCAGCAATTATGGATTATATTTTAGTCTTCCATAGCTCTCAGCTCTGTCAGTCGTGAACAAGCATGTGTGAAGTAAAAAGCAGCTTACTTGCCACTTTTGCAAGATTTCTAACACCTCTTTCCTGTGTTTAAACATTGTGGTGCCTCTCACCCTTTGGTCCCTGTAGTGTTTGAACATGCCAATGCAATGTTCAATGATGAAGAGGAGGTAGATTCCTGCTAGTGCAGTCAGTCCTTTCCAAACTCCATCAAACTTGGTAAGAAAAAACTCTGCAGGTTCTTCCTCTGAGTGTCCTCCATGGCTGTGATCATGGCCAACTTGAGACTGTAAGGCATAAGAAAGGTTTGATTCCTTGGGCTGTGTAGTTTGTACCTTTGCAACGGTTAAATCTTAGTTTGCCCCAAAGAGTAAACTCACATGAGGGAGTAGATGCAATAAGGCATCACCACTGAGGGTTCCCACTGCCAGTGCCACCAGGAAGGTCAAGAGAAACTTGAAGCAGGACTGGTTAAGGATGGGCACCAGAACAACACCCAGCAGAGACAGCAGGCTGATGATGGTGATCGACACAAAGCCCCACATCCAGACCCACACTGCAGAAACACAATCAGTGGATTAGACCGGGACTCTTGTCACTGGACTCAAAAGAGTTTCAACTAAGGTAACTCTATCAACATTAAACTTTTAATATGGCTTAGCAATTATTCTCAACCATTTACTATGTCTGTTTACCCTCTTTATAAGCTAGCAAACTACACAGATAATGAGAATTGTAGATAAGTGAATATACTCTGTAAAAACAGAATTATACTAGTACAGGACCTCTTGTACCTGAAGATGTTTCATCTTGTACTTCAGCCTCAACGTGGTGATAATGAAGGATGCAGAAGCGTCTGTCTATCTGATAGAGCAGTGCTGGACATAAATAGGTGAACTGCACTGGAGATATGAGAGAACCCGAGCTCAGTCCGTATTGTTGTAGCAGCTCCGTTAAATTCAGACACTGAGGGAGAGACAGACAAAGAGTTTTACTTTGATTCATTGCTCGATTCTCCTTTATTCATTTTTCAAAACATACATGAAATATAAATCACACATAAAATATATCTAATATTAGTACCAGGAATGTGTGAAATCCACTAGTTAATGGCTGTCTGAAAGTCTAATCAGCATGTGGCTGTCTGAAAGTCTAATCAGCATGGTGGTTAGTTTAGCGTCAACTCCCAATTATGCTAATTAACCAAATAACCTTCAATTCCTAATGGTGGATGAAGTACACAAATCAACTATTGAGTAAATGTACAGATGCCTTAATTAAATATTAAACATTTAAGTACTCATTTTCAATTTTACTTGAGTGAAAGTAAAAAAGTATTTGATTTTTAATGTACTTAAGTATTAAAATAATTTAATTAAAAGGTACTGATCGATGAACAATGCTTAAATACATTTTTATTTAAATATACTTCATCCTACAATAAGGAAGATGGATGAAGACATTAAATGTATTGATCTGCAAATAAGAATGAAAAATAATTACCAAAAGATACACATCAAATATTACACATGCAGAAATTATGCACATCAAAACATTACACTTCAATATACAAAAATTTCAGTTTAAGCTACTGATAATTAAAGTGTACAAACAAGAATAAAATAACAAAATATATCATATAGTATTCAAAAAGGACAAAACTGTGATAAACTGTGATAAAAAAAATGCTACAGCAGCAGAGAAGGTGCATGGGCATTAATCTGTTATTTTAACATTAAACGTTAAATTGGTTTATTACTGTACTCCACTGCTGATTCCACAAAACTATGAACTATAACAACTATGAATTATGCATTATAACATGGCTACCCTGCTTAAAGCAGGTCATCTGAAGTTTGGCAGTAACCATTTTATTTGTTACAAAGGAAGTGCTTTGATACCACAAAGTATTTCTACAACTAAGAGAAACCATTTCAAATGATTCTTGAGGCACATCTGAAATTCAAAGCCATTCATAAACAACCACATAGGACAGACACTCAGATGTACCTCCTCATGTTGGTGAAGAACACCTTGTGCAAGTGATTTCACAGACAGATCTTCTCCTGGAACCTCTCTCCTGCCCCTCTGCGGCTGAATAGGGCTGTGATCCTGGCTGCTATGGCCATGGTCATCTCTTCTTGTCTCCAGCTCGCCAGCCTGAGTAACACTGATGCTAGTCTTGTTGCGGCCTCTATGAGCTCTGGCTTTAGGTGGTCTGCTGTTTCTTCTGGGTTGTGTGGTGGGTAGCTCAGCTGGGGCAGAAGGCTGTATTCTGGGTGTGAGATGAGGGGTTGCTGTGTTGTGCTCCACGCTGTCAGAACCATGGAGATGAGGGTGGGGATGCTTGTGGTGATGGTGGTCGTGATGATGGTGGTTTTGGTCACTGAGATCATTATTTTCTTGTGCATGTTCACTACTCTTTTGCTCAAGTTGGTCATGGTCATCTTGAGTATGAGGACTGTCCGTAACATGCCTGTGGATATGTTTGTGATCACTGTCTTTCTCATGTTCATGGTCATGGTCATGGTGATCATGTTCATGGTCATGGTCATGGTGATCATGATCATGGTCATGATCATGTCCCCCATGATCATGTCCCTCAGATCCACTGTGAGTGGTGCTCTCGGCTCCGGTGCCAAGTGTTTTGCTGCACGGTAGCTCCTCGGCAGAGCCGTGTTGTTCATTCTCATGGTGGGAATGTTGATGGGTCTTGTGTGAGATGTGGGGCTTCTGATGAAGATGCGGATGGCCAGCTGAATGGGAGTGCTGACCTTCCTGAACCTCGAGAACATCTAAGTGTGCCACATGATCGTGGCCCAGATCTTCATGCTCCAGCACAACCACGCGCACTTTGCCCAGCCCTAAACTCAACAGCAGACTCTGGAAGCCTTTAAAATCCAGACGATCCTTGTGGCCGTATCGACAGAACAACTGCTGGATGTAGTAATGTTGCTCGTTCTCTGCAGGTTCGCCATGGCTGCTGTGCGCAAACTGGTCTGATAAACCATCGCAGGACAATTCTGAAATCTGCAGGTCACTGTGAACATGGTCGTGGTCACTGTGGTTGTGCCCGTGGTGATGGTGGGGCCCTCCTTCATGGCAGTGACTGCACTGATGATACAGCAGGGTCAGCACGCAGAGAAAGCAGAATCTGGTATGTGTGTGAACTCTCATTATCTCCTCGCTTAGAAACCTCTGTGAAGAAACAGAAATCCAACTCAATACACCAGAAGAAATACATCTAAATTGTTGGTCACACTTTATTTTAAGGTCCAATTCTCGCTATAAACAAACCATTAACTACGACTTCTGCCTCATTAAACTCCTAATCTTCTGCTTATTAATAGTTAGTAAGGTAGTTGTTAAGTTTAGGTATTGGGTAGGATTAGGGAAGTAGTATATGGTTATGCAGAATATGTGCTTTATAAGTACTAATAAACAGCCAATATGTTAATAATAGGCATGCTACTAAGCAACTAGGTAATAGTGAGAATTGGTCCCTATACTAAAGTGTTACCAAATTGTTCTACAAAAATCAATAACGCTTAATGACGAACATCACATTAACAGACAGGAAAACTGGTCTCATTGTAATGTTTCAACAGTAGTATGAACTACTGGCGACAGTTATGGACTTTTACGGTAATCATCTAACCTATCTAGTTCGTTTTATTGTTGGGGTTTGATTTTTATACTCAAATGTTAGTAGGAAGAAAAAAAAAAAAAAACTTTCAGTCATGCTCATCTTTGGTAACTCCTAAGGCATCTTGAGTAAAACGGTTTCATATTTAAAGTAGCATGTACAAAAGACCCGAACCAAAACCTATTTTACAGAATGCAGATGTTTGTTGCACTTAACCGACATTAATCACTTATTTGATTATTTAAAAAAAATCTAAATGGGTTTTCATCTTGAGAGCCATGTTATTGTAGGGAAAAAAAAATCTAGATCTATCCCTTTTTCCAGGGGGCTGATAGATTCCTAGCTAGAAAAGTACGGAAGAGCCTTAATGGTCCACCTACAGCAACTACTGTGAGCCTGGAGGGGAAAGTGTGATCAATCTGCTACCAAACAAAACAGAGATCTCAGCATTATATAGAGTATTTTCTTCGATCTGCATACAAGAGCCACAAATAAGAAAAATGTTTGTGAAATGGATCTGGGTGTGAGTTTTCCCAAAAGTTTTATTCCAAAAGCACTGCCATTTTTTTTCTGTAGCTTGTACTGCATACTATATTCTGCTAATTGGTTATAGAAGATTAAGCCAATATTCCTTTTTCTAGAAAGCTGGTATATTAAAAACAATATGCAAACACTACAACATACTTCAGCTTTTGCAGCGGTCTTTCATGAGTTTATTGTGTTGAGGAAATATGACATCTACTGCGAATTGGGTTTACAGGAAAAAATGTATACCTACACTAAGAACAAAAGACATTTATATGCCGCAGAGTGTAAACGTGAGGAATATATTGCAGTCAGATAATCATTTATGAAACATAACTTCGGAAGGAATGGAAGGAATAATACGTCCGCCAAACAAAAGTCAATGCAAAGTTGAAAGTACATAAAGATCACAGCACTGGTGGGATACAGTGGATTCAAAATTGAAATAAATAGTTAGCTTTTTTATATGTGCAGAAACAATTAGCCTTCACAGATTTGCTATGACTTATGATTTCTTGCACTTAGGTTCCGAGAATAAAAAGAAAAAATAAATCCCCCAACTGCATGTGAACAAGGTGTAAATCAACCACAACTAGGGGGAAAACTAAAACCTATAGACAAAAAATGAGCCATGCATATAATACAGTTTAACAACGTCGTTTGCACTGCGCTCTTGCGTTACTTGATCTTTTTATTTTGGTGTGTCAATCTGTTGAGTTACTTAGTATAGGAAATTATGATCCGCACTCACGAGAACAATCTTCTTTTTTCTTTTATTTTACATTCATTTCTGATGGGAAAAGACACAAACGTTTAGGCTCAAAGCCTTCCTCAGTGTGTGAGAAATCATAATTTCCTATACCATGCATATAATACAAAATAGTCTAATTTATTGAATAGTTCTTTAAATCAAAACATCCTGTAAGCAGTACTTACGACAGCCTGCGCTCCAGCCTGTTAAAGTGTGTGAACTTGAAGCGTGAAGGTGGTTAAAACATAGTATTATTGTGATCCTTCCTCTCGACAGCACAGTGTTTATAACCATGAGAGAGGACTAACCTCTGAACCCTTCAGGAGATAGGATGGGGCAGGAGTGCTGATAATCCTGCCTCATTGTGCTGGCTCAATATGCTCTTTGTTAGTTATATTACATCCCAAAAATGGCTGAACATTTTGTAAAAAAAAATCCTAAAACCAGTATAGTCATGTGCTGCAGAGATGTCATAAGACAAATATAGAGGACTAGAACTACTTCTGCTAGAAAACACTTGTGATCAAGTGAATAAAAGGCAGAGGGGCTCTTCAATTGAACTTTTAATTCACACCTAAAACACCACTCCGCTGTTCACAAATGAATTTTCAGTTAAAATATGGCAATTACATTCTGTAGCGTCCTCATACATCATAACAGGGACAAGGATATTTTCTGTTATCTGGTCATGTCATGAATGGAAGAAAGTCATTAAACTAAATTTCCAGTTTATTGTAAGTAAGAGTTAACCCTAACCCTTATATGATGTCTTTAAAATGTACTAGCAAATCTGCATGTTTAGTGTTGAACCACCAATCCTTGCAGCAAATTTAGTGCAATTCAGAACAAATGCATGCTGTATCACAACAGATGATACTCTTGACATCATCTGTTCTTGTCTGCAGAGCCATTGTCTGGACAGAGTCATGCTTTCTAAATACTGTGTTGTGTTTGGATGGTAATGGGAAGGATAAACTGAAAGCTAATTTTTCCATAAGCTCCCGTTCCACTTAGCTATGAATGAGATAAGCAGTGTGCCATTTAGTGAGGTGTGTTAATATAGTGTCCTCACACACAGAGGCTGAAATCAGCACTCAGGGCCTCAGGGATTGTGGCTGAGATTCTTCTTATTGCTGCATGTCTGTGATGATGACCTTAACTAAAAGCCATCCAAAGAGGCCAAGATATGGATGATTCTACCAAAGAATATTTAATCATATTTATTTATTAGCATCTCTAATATCCCTGTATGTTGTTATTACACTGCGATCCACCTTTGGCTATAAAAGTCTGAGCAGAAAACAAAACCAATTAAAGGGATAGTTCACCCAAAAATGAAAATTCTGTCATTAATTACTCACCCTCATGTCGATCCAAACCCGTAAGACCTTCGTTCATCTTCAGAACACAAATTAAGATATTGATGAAATCCGAGAGCTCTCTGACCCTCCATAGACAGCAATGCAACTGAATGTTCCCATGCCCAGAATGGTAGTAAGGACATTGTTAAAATTGTCCATGTGACATCAGTGGTTCAACCATAATTTTACAAAGCTATGAGAATACGTTTTGTGCGCAAAGCAAACAAAAATTCATCAATTCATCAAAATTCTCCTCATCCCATCTGCCGCCATTATAAAGAGTTTCACGACGCATGCATGTGGTGCTTCTGACGTAGAACACATCGTAGAACACGTCGTGTTACTCTCCATAATGGCGGAATACGGTAACATATGGGAGAAGAATTGTTTGCGCAGAATGCGCACAACAATTAATCTTGTAGCTTTGTAAAAATTACATTTGTGTTCCAAAGATGAATGAAGGTCTTACGGGTTTGGAACGACATGAGGGTGAGTAGGCCTATAATGACAGAATTTTCATTTTTGGGTGAACTATCCCTTTTAAATACTATATTATTATTAATATAACACTGTATTTCCTAATAAATATGTGCTAAAATGCAGACAAAACAAACTTAAGTACAATTTGATGAATGGTAAAGCCTGAGACACACTGCATGATTTTCGGCTGTCCTAGACATAAGATTGGCATCGTGAAATAATCGTGGCGTTTTCTGTGATCGTGGCTCTTTCGCCTCTTCCAGTTTTTTTCAGCACACATAAAAACTACAACGGCTAAAGAGTGATTTATCATGATCTTTTTGTTTACCACTTGCACATGCTGATGACGTTTTATTCTTCTATAGTAATGCGCGTCATATCATACGAGTCAATAGGTGTCATTATCGTACTGTCTAAACACGTCGTAGCCAAGTTTATTAGATCCATGTCGCACAGTGTGACATGCTATGATCTTATAGGATTATCAGGCATTACAGGCATGATGAAATGAAAACGAGACCAATCGGACCAATCACCGCAGATTAGCATCACGCAAAGGAGGGGTTTGGAAAAATGAATCGTTGAGCGAATCGTTTGGGAGTCGGTGAGCAAGTAAGGTAAAATTAAACATAAGACAATGAAAGTGTTTTTTGACCTTGCATGCATGTCAACCTGTTGTTGGGGTCTCCCAAAACCAAAATATGAACCTTTCATTACCCATAATAGGGGCACTTTAAGGACTGCCGTGGGCAGCTGACTCAAGGTTTTTGATATTCTTCATATTCTGTGTGGTGGTCAGTTCACTCTGATAGAAATGAATCTTTTCCAACAAGTTTAAATAGATTTTTGCCTTTTATGGGCATTTTTACCTTTATAAAGCCATTTTTCTAAAAATGTGCATTATCTTTTGAGTCAAATTCTTAGATTTAATCAGTGAATTAGAATAAGACAGTTGGGCTGTTACCAAGCAAATGAAATCATCTTTGCAATGCAGAGCAAACACAGAAGCTACAGAAGCTGCATCTGTGGCATTTAGATGTATTTTCACACTACTGTTTAAGTGACGTGACGTGACGTGACATGTGGCCAAGTATGGTTACCCATACTAGGAATTAGTGCTCTGCATTTAACCCATCCTTAGTGCACACACACAGCAGTGAACACACACACACCGTGAACACACACCCGGAGCAGTGGGCAGCCATTTATGCTGCGGCGCCCGAGGAGCAGTTGGGGGTTCGGTGCCTTGCTCAAGGGCACCTCAGTCGTGGTATTGAAGGTGGGAGAGAGCGCTGTATATTCACTCCCCCCACCTACAATCCCTGCCGGTACGAGACTCGAACCCGCAACCTTTGGGTTACGAGTCCGACTCTCTAACCATTAGGCCACGACTTCCCCACAAAGTCGTTTTCCACTTCCCCACATGTTCTGTTTAGTGCAGAACATGAATGCATTTAACCTGCAATTACAAATGCATAAATAATGTTTTGATATATTAAACAAAACGTTGAATACTGTTATTTGAAAGTATTTAAATTTAAAAAATTTAAACCGCCAGCAGGTGGCAGCAAGTCATTGTTAATAAGTGAGTCATTGCGATTGAACCGAATCATTTAAACGGTTGATTAATTCAGGAACTAAACACCGTCATGTTGCTCAGACGCAAAACAGCGTTGTGGCTGAGTTTGGAATTATTTCTGTTGTCGAAAAATGTCGCAAAAACAGGAAATATAGTGTCTAAAACGTAAGTCTCTTCATTAACTTCTTGTTTTTTGAACGGTTGTAAAAAAATCAATATTAGATTTGTAATCATGGTATTTTTTGGAGAAAAAAAACGGCACTCTTTGTGTGATATTGATTAACTATATGCAGTGAAAGAACACACTCTAAATGCGCAGTAGTCTAGACTTCATCACGTAATGTGTCACGAATCCAGTCCATGAACTTCCATCCACTTGCCACCAGAGGTCGCCCTCCCATGATATTGACTCTCACACCACACAGATGTATGCATACACACTGTAGGTGTGTTTTGTTTGGTTTTTGCAAAATACTTGATAATGTCAAATTGCACATCGTTAAAACAACAATTACGATATTATTGCAGATGATATATATCACACACCCCTAACTCCAGGTCTCTAGAAAACACCAAACCATGACATGGCCAACGAAAAAAAAATATCCTGGGTGAACTCCAAGTGACACAGGCTGCTACATGCTGAATTAATTATGTAACCAGTTTCAACAAAACTTAAAAGAAATTAGAAACTGACAAGCTATATTTTACTACATTTATAATAGCAAGTTGTACCCAGTATCACCCTCCACAGAATCCATTCCTGGAATGAGCTGACGAGCTTTCCCATGAACTGTTATTATACATTAACCTGAGCCTCTGAGCAACGGAGGAAGAGAGAGAGAGCCCTTAAGATGCCTCATATGACTCTCACAAGGCTTCTGCAGTGCCTAGACTGAACATCTCTCACAAGTCACGCGTGAGTCCACCTCCGGTAAATTCCTGTTTACAATCTAGCTTACTGTAAGGCAGATGCTGGGCTAAACAGGGTTACAGTGGGACTTGTCTGGATCAAATAAAGCAGCTTTTACAACAGCAAACAACTTTGTGGCGATCTGGCTAATAATCCCCTCTGATTCATGCCTGTGCCAACTCATTTAATGGTCAATGTGAATTTTAGCAGGCTGAAGAACACTTCTATGATCTGCGGCTTAGCCAAGCAATAAATATGGGAGCACATCTCTTCAACCAATAACTCTAGATATATAATCTGTCCTTGATACATCTATGCATTCAATCAGTCATATTTCACATGCAACACAGAAAGAAAAAAAAAAGATTTGTATGTCAGGAGAAGCCTTAAGGCTTAAGAGATGAGCAGATCCCACACAGCAGATGGGAACTACACGTTTACCAGCACAAGGCATTCTGGGAAGATATATCGCTGCACCAGGACCAGGATCTCAGTCCAGTGGTTGTAGACTTCCAAACAAAGACATCTAAAAGGTCTTTCAAGAAGATTTTAGTCCAAATAAGATAGTCCAGCACTGGTTAAATGGGCCTGAAGGCCATTTCACACTGAGCGCGATGCGAAAAAGTCAGGCGAATCGCGACGAACGTTGCTTTCACACTGAGCGCGAAACGATTGATCGCCTTCTGCTAATTCACGCCTGCACACTAGGTGGCACAGACCAACAATGCCTCATGTAGCCCATGTATCTTGTATATGGCTTTTGCATTGTTCGCTGCTCAATATACAGCATTAAATTAAGATAAATAACTTTTGGTTCTTCATTAGAAACACAAACTATCCATAATGCTTACAAGAATACATCTGAAAATATAATTAGAGGTAGAAATAGCATCAAGCTACATTTCAAAATGTATGTAACTATTCAAGGGGTCATATGATGCGATTTCAATTTTTCCTTTCTCTTTGAAGTGATACAAGGTCTTGGTGCATAAAGAAGATCTGTAAAGTTGCAAAGACTAAAGTCTCAAATCCAAAGAGATATTCTTTATAAAAGTTAAGAGTCAACCACGGCTACCTCAAACGGCTCGTTCTAACACGCCCCCACAT
>NW_015647952.1:1284519-1289962 GCF_001515625.1 Sinocyclocheilus rhinocerous
TGAAGACGCTGTGTGTTTCATTGTGAAAGCGAAACTGCTTTGTTTGGTTTTCCAAAAGAGGATGATATCCTCTTCATCATGCCTAGAGCTGATCCGTGCTGGTCGCTGAGGAAATACATCAACTTTGCGCTGTGGATTGCCGGATCGGCTTTCACCGTGGACGAAGCGGAGTCCAGCCCAGGGTTTATGTTTACGCGGCACAATACAACGCAACGCATAAAAACACAGTATAAGTCATAATCCGTAATTATGTCCCCACTGGATGCAACGAATGCCTCGTTTATAATGGGTTTTCATGTTTTTGAATCATCGCTCCGGCCTGACAGGGCATCATCACAATATGGCAAGGGGCGTAACATTTTCGTCACGCGCTTGATGTATTCGGCCAATCATAACGCACTGGATAGCTGGCCAATCAGAGCACACCTCGCTTTTCAGACCGATGAGCTTTGTAAAAATCGACGCGTTTCAGAAAGGCAAGTGGAGAAACAATAATGTACAGTATGTGGAAAATAATGTGTTTTTTTAACCTTAAACCGCATAAACACATGTCATTACACCAAATAATGCTCTTCTTAGCAACATCATATGACCCCTTTAATGTTTTTGCTCAAACCCCACTTTAAACCATCATCAAGTGCTTGTAATAACTTCCGATTGTGATCTAAAATGGATTTTAATTTCTATAATAGGTAGACATGCACTCTTTGTATAATAGACTATACGCTACCTGCTTGTCATAAACATCCTTTATTGTTATAAAAATACCGTGAGCTGCATAAAAACATACAGAAAATATATCTTCATAATCATATGTCTATTTGCTTTCATATTTCACGTGTAGACAAATGTTTCTCAATTTTTTTAATATACGGAAGGGCAAGAGATGATTGACAGATCTTGAGTAAACACGCTCTCGCGCACGTGGAATAAAATGGACTGTGCTCTCCAGATCACATAATTCAGTGGAGAATTAATAGAAATGTTATTCTGTATAAAGAACGTGAGAATAAATCTGTTCTCAAATACCAACAATAACAAGAACTCAGCATCCACTTTCTTCTCTCTACCGGGATACTCTTGTTTGGTGTTTGTTTACAATGGGCGAAACAGCGCCACCATTCTCACCCTTTTGTGCAACAGCAGCTGCTCCGGGCACGTGATCTAAGCTCAAATCTGATTGGACGGCCCGTTTCATCGGTGGGCGACGGGGAAAAAAAATCGACACACGACGGAAAAAAAATCTTCGCTTTTTCGCGCCGCGAATGATCGCGCCTAGTGTGAATAGCCCCATTAGGGATCTATTGTTTCGATTCAAAAGCGTCATCGCGCCGAACATTCGCGCCGATTTTAACGTTCAGTGTGAAAAGCCCTCGAGTATGTGTCTGGGTGGAGTCAAGAATCAAAGCCTCAAAAAGCATGACCTCTTGACTCCAAACACACACACACACACCTCTAAAAAAATAGACACTCCAGAAGGTCCATAACAGCATGTCATTCCGTTCATGTGGAGGACCTGCACCCTAATGCACAGTAGCAACATGGTTAATTTGTTGAGACAATGTAAGATGATCTAATTATACTAAGAACAAACAGAAATGCTTTCACCCAAATCACAAGAACTTAAACTGTCACCTGTCCATAAACCTGCTTATTTTGATCATAAACTGGTTAACACCTCATAAAAACATTCAGAACTGCTGAGATCACATAAAGAGAGAGCAAATAACATCAGTTGAGTAACCTGGATTAACCTAGAAATATTTAGAGAGTGGGTTAGGCTAACAATGATACCAAGTCAAATACACACTAATCAATCAACCCAAAACACTGCGAGCAAAACAGGTGGCAACTTTCGAAACCACCAACTCCAAAACAAGTTAATCATCTTCAAGTGTTGCCGTCGCCTTGCTCAACTGCTGATACTCACACAACTAGGATTGACTTTTGACTTGTCTATCCTGATTGAAAATGTGCCGTACAGATCAGTTTAGGATCTGCATTCTGCAGATCTGACAGCAGGTGCATCCGACAGCTTACCTCTTTCTGTCTCAACAGGAGGTGGAGGAACAGGTCATACGCTGTCAACTCGGGCAAGGAACGCTCTTCTACAGCAATATGGAACAAGGTCTGATGTTTTGAACTCTTCAAGTGTGGTGATTTAGTGCAGAGGGGAGGGTGTACTGGACATGTGTGTTTGTAAGTGTTGGTAGGTGGGTGTGTAGGAGTGGGTGGAGGGAGAGATTTGAGCTAATCAGGCCTGAAGTAGCCATCAAATAAAATGAAATAAAAATTACAGTAAACAGTGATTTTACAGTATTAGGGATCCTGAGATGTCCATATGTTCAAGGAAAACTCATCACTTATGAGCTCTTTCTGGTTACGTGAACCAAATATTCCAACAAAGAATCGACCATGAAACAAATAATTAACAAAATAAATAATTAAATAAATTAGCACAATAATATAGTGTATCGGCGATCTCACAGGCTGACGATAGGATGGGACAGTACTAAACATGCTGCCGACTGTCATTAAAGGGATAGTTCATCCTAAAATGTAATTACTATCGTTATTTACTCACTCACATGTTGTCTCAAACCTGTATTAATTTTTTTCTTGTGCTGAACACAAAAGAAGATATTTTGAAGAATATGGGTAAACCAAACAGTTGCTGGTCCACATTGAATTTCATAGTAGGAAAAAATACTATGGAAGTCGCTGTGGACCAGCAACTGTTTGGTTTTCCATGTTCTTCAAAGTAACTTTTATGTTCAGCAGAAGAAAGAAACTCATTCAGGTTTAAAACAACTTTTGAGTGAGTAAATGATGGTATAAAAATAAAACACTATGACAGAATTGACAGACAGATGAGAGAATTTATATTTTTGAGTGAACTATTCCTTTAATGTTAATAAAACACGAAAACAGAGAAAAATCACTCAATACTCTTGACTGAAAAACTTTAATGCAGTTGCTTTAAGAGGAATCAATCTATATAGTGTTTTATTTTTTTATAATTTTATAATTTCTTGAATGCTCCTGCTAAATACACCTATCGTCCCTGAAAATAAAACACTGTTTGTTTTATTTGTATATTGTGTATTTGTAATGTGTATATTTGTTCTTATTTTTTAATAACAAAGATAAAATAATGACAAAGATTTTTATCTTCGCCCACTTTGGCCTAAATATCCACCATTCCTTTTTATATTTTGTTATACATTGAAAGGCTTTGTCTTTATAATAGGGAAACTAGTTTGGCTGTAATGCTCAGACAAAATAGTATAACCAACATGACAAAAAATCGTGATAAAATCGTGAATCGTGATATTTCTAAAAAAAATTGTGATATGATATTTTTGCCATATTGCCCACCCCTACTCTGAATCATGCTGTTTTTGGATTGTTGGTCTAATCACTGAAAGTCCCTTTATCAAAATGAAAGTCTAGTATGACTAAAAAGATGCTTCAACAATTTTCTTCAAAATTATAGAAGGAAGTTCATTTGAGACTTGAGGCTTTGTACGTTGCGTGTTGTAAAACAATCTTATTCCTGACTACAATATAGAGATTATTATTCCTGTGCTACAATATAGAGACTACATTGAATACACATGGCCTCTGAACGCTCAAAGCTATATAAACCCTACATACTTGACCTGATTTTTTTTGGTCTTGAACAAAGGAACGGTAACTAGAGTCACCTGGAATAGACCACAGGCTTTTTATGCATAATTAAACCACCACACAATGTGCCGTAAAACACATCAACTTGAAGTGTTTAATGACATATTATAAAACATACATTTAAAGGTACCTGCTAAGGCCCCCTAAAATCTTAAGACTGTAAATAAAACGTATTTTCCTTAACGAGACCTCACACACAGAGCTCATGTTCATTTAAACTCTCTGTTCAAGACTGTACGCTTAACAGCTCACTCAGTAGGCACCTATAGTGGATCATGTGAACAATCTTATGTTATTACCAAACATGATCTCGTTTGATTAAGACTAGGCAAGTCACATGATGAAATGCCAACCCGTATTTGACCAATTCTTTTTTTAATGCCGGCCTGTAAAGTGACTTTGTTTGAGACTGTTCATAGAAAAATAATACATGCAAGATAGAGCTGCACGATTAATCGTTAAAAGATCGCGATCTCGATTCAGACAACCACACGATCCAAGATATTCAACGAATCAACGAGTTCACCATCAGTTCGGTCATCATTTACATTCAAAATATCTTCTATGTTTCACAAAAGAAAGAATGTCGATTTGAACGAATTTGTGGGAACTACTACCCTTTTAAGATAAAAGAAAATTGTGTTAGGAATAGGGATGGGTACCGAGGACCGGTACGTAATTGGGTCAATACCGGAGTACCGATAAGCTTCAGGAAAAACAATACTGTTATTGATACTTGCGTTGTTTTATCTTTGTATACTTCAATGTTAACGACGAATTAGAAGCTGCTGCTTGTCATTTCCCTTCAATGAATGATGTGGCCGAGACTTCACGAAAGTACATTATTTCCGCGTGCTTTAAAGGGATAGTTCACCCAACAATTCGTCTCGTATCCACTGAACGCAAACAGTGTATGTTGTTCCGTGTCAGCCACACCACATGGTGTTTGCGTTCAGTGGATACTCTCCAAAATGGCGCTAGGGTGACGCGAAGGAGAAGAATTGTTGAATAAAGTCTTTTTTTTTTTTCTTTTACGCACAAAAACTATTCTCGTAGCTTTGTAATATTAAGGTTGAACCCCTGATGTCACATGGATTATTTTACCAATCTCCTTGCTACGTTTCTGAACGTTGATCGTGGTAGTACCCTTGCTGTCTATGAGAGGGTCAGAGAGCTGTCAGAATGAATCAAAAATATCTTAATTTGTGTTCCGAAAATGAACGGAGGTCTTACGGGTTTGGAACGACATGAGGGTGAGTAATTAATGACATAATTTTCATTTTTGGGTGAACTAACCCTTTAAAGCGATAAAATCTGATGTTTATCTGCTTACCCCCAGGGCATCCAAGATGTAGGTGACTTTATTTCTTCAGTAGAACACAAACGAAGATTTTGAACACAAACCGTTGCAGTCTATCAGTCTTATAATGTAAGTGGATGGGAATCACGGCTTTGGGAGTAAAAAAAAACACACAAACAAAACCAAAAAAACAATACTGTTATTGATACTTGCGTTGTTTTATCTTTGTATACTTCAATGTTAACGACGAATTAGAAGCTGCTGCTTGTCATTTCCCTTCAATGAATGATGTGGCCGAGACTTCACGAAAGTACATTATTTCCGCGTGCTTTAAAGGGATAGTTCACCCAACAATTCGTCTCGTATCCACTGAACGCAAACAGTGTATGTTGTTCCGTGTCAGCCGCACCACATGGTGTTTGCGTTCAGTGGATACTCTCCAAAATGGCGCTA
>NW_015647952.1:1289972-1348088 GCF_001515625.1 Sinocyclocheilus rhinocerous
TGATGTTTATCTGCTTACCTCCAGGGCATCCAAGATGTAGGTGACTTTGTTTCTTCAGTAGAACACAAACGAAGATTTTGAACACAAACCGTTGCAGTCTATCAGTCTTATAATGTAAGTGGATGGGAATCACGGCTTTGGGAGTAAAAAAAAACACACAAACAAAACCAAATTAAACCCTGCGGCTCGTGACGATACATTGATGTGTAAAGACACCAAACGATCGGTCTGTGCAAGAAACTGAACAGTATTTATATCGTTTTTCACCTCTGATTTTCACCGCAATGTCCGAACTGTCTGTCCTGAGCACGTTCTCAACAGCCGGTGCCTGACGCATCTTCTTCTTCTTCTTGCTTTACGGCAGATCGCAGACTTAGATAGTGTCAATGGTCCATTTGAGAGATAGGTGGCAGTAATGCACTTATAAGTGCATTATTAACCGTGTTTCCGCCATTCATACATACAGAGGCAAGCGGAACATCCAGAATTCATATTTAAACCGTCTTTTTGCATTTTAATATTCACAGACACTAGTTCATATCGCGATTCGAATTAAGTGGCAGTGGCTACTTTTGATTTATTCGTCCAGAATTGACGAATTCTGTGGCATTCCACGCTATAGAGTAAATTACGTTTTTATGAATGGACTCCACGATCCCGTCCGCGTTTTCGCAGAAACCATTTGGCCCATCACGTCACAGGGTCTCTCTTTCTCTCTCTGTAGCGTATGCGCCCCGATGCGTTCTCAGGTACCGAAATTTGGCACCGATTGATTTAACGTGAATCGGTACTCGGTAGTACTGACACAATTCGGTCGGTACCCTTAGAAGTACTGAGTTCGGTACCCAACCCTAATGGATTAGTTTGGATTTAAAGATCTTAGATTTCCCTTTTCACATTAACATCTGCAAGCAGAGGCTCTGCATGTCCATGAACACCAGTTTCTGTGGTTAGACAGATAGACACACGGTTAAACAGAGGAAGGCTTCTGCAGGTGTGCAATAACAGGAAAACAGCATCACCATCACTGCAGCAGTACCGCCATTTGTCAAATCAATGTCACACTTCCGGCGTTAAAATGTAAAGACTAGTATCTTATTCATGCTTATCCTACATCAGACTAGATGTTTATTATAGTAACACACTTCTGATGTCACATTACAAAACAAACTGTGTTCGACTTCATTTAAATATATAGATAGTGTTGGAAGACTGGTTTTTAGCTGGTCTTCCATCTCAGCCAGGCAATTTTTTAGAAGAGATGTGGGTACTTTTTAGGTGGTCAGACTTGAATCTGCCAAATGTTACTCAGAACTGATCATTTGGAAACAATATTGCACATTAACTGTCAGGGCCTGGAAAATGCGCAAAGAAACAGTAACGAAAAGTGGCATGTAGCATAATCCGCATTATTACATCATTCAAAAAACACAACTAAAGTTTAACTGCCACTTTAATTTGGCATTGTAAACAGTGGAATTAAAATATGAATCAAGAGGAAACCTCAAAGAAAACATTAAACAGATTAATCTTGTAGTCTGAAGAGAAACCAGCAAGAGACAATCTTCAAGACTACAACATGTCGTGTTCTTCACATGACTGATCCTGGAGCCCAAGCATGCGATTAAACCCTAAAATTCCCCTTCCTTCCACGACTCTTGAATCTAGATCAATGCCTACATGAACAAATGCCTATTTTATTAACACGATTTAAAATAAACACGTTCAAGTTACAGCAGCAAAACGCCGTTAGTCTAGCAGCAGCTTTAATAAGGCGCAATCGACGGAAAGATGATAAATCTAAACAGCAGCAGCTAACACTGCTAGCGCCGGAAGCTATAAAACCAATAATAATTCAAAACATTGCACGATTTTATCGTAAATCCCTGCTCTCATTGACCCATCTGAAGCTACTCGGGTCCATATTGTGGGAGTGTGTGAAAACAAAGCGGGTTTTATATAGTTTACCTCACTCGAGTGCCGTGTGCATCTCCTCTCCGCTCGGTACTAAAACGCTCACGCTGCGCACCGCACAAATCTCTGACCCCACTGCGGAAACGTCATTCTCAAAGCCACTTGCGTACTTACTTTTTACGTTCTTGCATCCGTCTCCACATTTCGAGGAAAGTGTAACGCAATTTACGCAACGTGGCTCGAGCTCTGTGACGCGTGCTTCCGCCAGCAGACAGTCTGAGCTCGTGGCGGAAGCGTACGTCACACAAGTCTGTAATATGGTTCAACTAATTGTGAGAAAGACGCGGTAGACTCTCACATTGCGAAAAACCGTCTTTGATTATGTCATATGTAATTATGGCAGTCTGAGTAACATCCACCATGACTGCAGCTTCCTTTTTAGCACCAAAGATCACACAGGGAACATGATTATTACTTTATCTCTGACTGCAATTAAATACTGAAAATACACACTATTTTCATCATCTCACATTTTCTGCTTCAACCTTAAAAGCTTTTAATTTTAATATATAACTACATACATAATGTTATATATATAAATTCTGATTTCAGTCAATCTAAAACAACAATTCAACTTTTTTTAAATGTCGGCTGCGTCCGAAAGCTCTAAAATGCTGCCCTCGGAGGCAGAATTCCAAGGCAGGAAGGCACGCCCGAATACAAATTCTGCTTCACTTCCTGTCTCCAGAGGTACCTTCTTCTGATCGAATTTTGAAGGCAGCATAGATGTATCCTTCGTTGCCTTTGATATCCCACAATCCTGTGCGTTCCATTCTGTGACGGTTGAGCTAAAAAATAGATGGCATGCATCTGAAAGTTGCGTTTGGTGGTCAGTTTGTGTGTAAATATATATTTCTAACTAACTTTTTGCACTTTTGATGTTATTTCTAGTGAGAAATCAGTATTATATTAAATAAATATTCGTTTAGTTATCACCAAAACTAGTTATATTTTGTATTTTGTCGATCATTAAAGCCTGTCCAAAATCAGTTTCATAAGGTGCCTTCATGCAAAAACGCTGCCTGCAAAGTCATTGCCTCATAAGGTAGCAAGTCAGCTGCCTAGGCTTTCGGACGCAGCCATCGTCATGTAAATGTCATTCTGTTCCTCACTTAATATCAAGATTTGAAATTTCAAATAAACGTTGGTGTTTGAGTTTTCTGTGTATTCATGAATCCTAAAACAAGTAGGCTATAATGGTTTAAATTTTTTTTAAGCAGCAAATATGTTTTTAACATTGAATTGTAAGAAATGTTCCTTGAGCACCAAATCAGCATATTAGAATGGTTTCTGAAGGATCATGTGACACTGAAGTCTGGAGTAATGATGCTGAAAATTCAGCTTCACACAGGGGGAAAAAGGCATTTGTAAATGTAGTGAAATAAAAAAAAATATTATTTTAAATTGTAATAATATTCCACAGTATTACTGTTTTTAATAAATGCATAACAAATACAGTCTTGGTAAAATACTTCTTTCAAAAACATATAAAAAAAATCTTAAAAACCCACCTCAAACTGTTAAATGGCATTCCATAGTTATAGCATATAATGAATGTAATTCCTTTTTCTTTTTTTTTTACAGAGAACAGTGTTTAAGATTAGGGATGAATTTTTCATATTTTCAGCTTGTAAAAACATGTTCCCATAGATAAAGACCACTCAATTCTGAACTTTGGGTACCACAGGTTAAAACAATAATTACGATACTATTAAGATTGTATATTATTGTTTCTCTTATGATAACATAATATGTTTTACAGCCACAGGTCAAACCTAGCCTTCAGTAAACTCATAGCGCAAATGATAATTTCCGGTTAATACCCTACAAAGTGTTGGAGTTGTGCATCAACAGAAATCAGCCCTAGAGGTGCAGTGAAATATCATTAACAGAAAGTGCTGAGCCTAAAGATATTCTGAGAAAATTAGATTCTAAAATGTGGCATTGTTCTAGAAACTTATGGATAGTTTTCAGTTTTAATGGTTGTTCCTTTTTTTCTTTTTCTTTCTTTTTTTCTTTTTTAAAGCTGTAATCTAAAATACAGATATTCTGAAATGCCATTCAAAATTCCAGATAACAAAACAGACTACTTACTGTACATTAAGACATTTTATTTATTTATTTATTTATTTATTTATTTATGTGGAAGGTGTAATGGTGCTGTTGGATTAAGATGTTGAATTCACAGGTCTCGTGAGGATTGTTTTTATCCTTGTGTGTTAGACACAAGCCCTAAAATATGTGGAGGCGCAACAGCTTTTGCATTCCTTTGAAGAATAGACGGAATTGTGCTTTTGTGATCAGCCAAGACTGTGACAGTGAACATCAGCATTGTGAAGACAAAAGGATTTATTCCGTAATAGATGCCACTCTTGTGGAAACAGAGCACCTTTGAGTGGTGTAAAAAAATGAGAATATGTAAAGCTTAACTAATGCAACTAGAAAAAAAACTTCTATGGAGTCTGTATGGAATTGCACTGACAGAATCCTCTTTGATTTCCTTTGTAACACCTTCCAGTGTGTTAGATCTATCTATCTATCTATCTATCTATCTATCTATCTATATATCTATCTATCTGTGCATCTGTCTGTCCATCTATCTATCTATCTATCTATCTATCCGTCTGTGCATCTGTCTGTCCATCCATCCATCTATCTATCTATCTATCTATCTATCTATCTATCTATCTATCTATCTATCTATCCGTCCGTCCATCCATCTATCCATTCTGTCTATCCATCTATCTGTCTATCTGTCTGTCTGTCATGATATCCTGCAAATCCAGCACCCATATATAGTCCCTCATTCCTGTGAGGAGTGAACAGAGAAGGATTCTGCAGATATAAAGAGAAGAACATCGAGATGAGTGCTGCTACAATAAAAAGCAGGTCTATTCTTAACCTCGGTGAATCCCCTGCCTATACATTTGAACCTTGGCAGCTAAGCTGTAGCTGGCTTTTGATTCCTGACGATCTTGTCAGCGGTTATATTCTGAGAATACATTCTGCATTAGTGATCTGAGGCTCTGGTCTAACACAGCGTTGTCAAATCCCATGGTTCTCTGAGATCCTCATGGAGAAATAAAAAGCAATATGTTAAAGAGACAGAAATAACATCTGAAATGGTGTATAAAATGGTTATAAAGCTGAGGAAAGTTTCAGGGGAAACTTTTTTGAATTTAAGAGGTCATACTCCACTGGTGCTGAGAATAAACACCTGTGTTTCAATCAGTGATGTAAGAATGTGTTGCCAGCTGGCATTAATCCAGGTCACCTCAGAGAGTCAGGTGACATGCCTGCTCACATAGAAATGGATAGTCGGCATCAGGATGACACCTTTCACATATTAATCACCTGTCAGTCGTGGACCGTCGTTGACAAGCGAGAGTCATCTGAGAAATGTGAAATAGTGTCTTTGCTTCGCTTCACTTTACTGTAAGACACCTGCAACACACTCTTTTCCTCTGGAGATCACATAGAATTATTGATGAGTGCTGCCACTCAGCTGCAGTATGTGTCCCAGGTGTCATTTTTCATTCCTCTTCCTGTTTGCTTCACATACACATGCATTCAACAAAACAAACCACAGACCCTGAATATTTTCTACTGAAAATCTCATTAACTTTGTTTTGAAAATACAAGGGAATGGATTTAGGTTTAACTTGTTTATAACCTCTAATAACAGATTTGAGTTTTCAGATTTAGATTTAATTTAGAATATTTTGCTGCTTGAATGAAATCGTCTGTACAGAATACTTTGTGATCATGTCAGCATGTCCAGAGTTTTTTAAACTGAGATCTGGGACACCAAGGGTGCTAGTTCTGGATAGGGGTTCTGGATAAATGTTCGAAATAAAAAATGTGTAAAAAAAAAAAAAAAAAAGATTATTATGATTCCATTCTAAATGCTAATTCCAAATCAAGAAATTCATTATAATTGTTTTATTCCTTTGACAGCCAAAGTATAATATTTCTCCTACAATTAATGATGGGGAAAAAGATGGAGTCAACGTAATGGAAAGTAAATGTTTTTTTTTTTTATGTTTTTGAAAAAAGTATCTTAGGCTGCATTTATTTGATCAAAAATTTAGTAAAAACAGTAATACTGTATGATTTAAAATAACTGTTTTCTATTTGATTTTAATTTAATATTTGAAATTTAATATTTTGGCAGAACCCTTTTTTTCAGGATTCTTTGGTGAATAGAAAGTTCAAAAAGCAGCATTTATTTGAAATAGATTTTTTTTTTGTTAAAATCAATCATATTATTCACCATCACTGTTGAGTTATTGCTGCACTTATGAAAAATGTTTTTTTTTTAATAAATATAGTTTATTTACAGTTGTAGATGTACTACCCAATTTCACTGAGTGTCTGGCCATCTAATTAGTTCTGCAGTCTATTAATTGGTGTCATTGGATTAGAATACAGTAAAAACCCAATGCATTACCCACATTGATTTAGCACCTGCTATAGCTTGAAGCAGTGCACTTATGTTCAAAACACTCTAATCAAACACTTAAGTCAACACTTTACATGCTGAGCCTGCAGCTCGACCATATCAATAAGGAAATAAAAGCAGTTACTTCGCCAGCAGAATAAGCTCTGCATTGTTCACTAATTAAGCATGTTCGTCTCGCCACATATGGCGAATCTCGCATCACAGGGGTTATCCTCAGTTCAAAACCTCTCCTCGGGTTCTTCTGGGAATCACACAGCCCTGAGCACACCAGCTTGATGGATACAGATTCTATTACCTCAAATCATTACCATAATTTCCCCCAGCCATCCATGCCATTTGTTATCAAAACCACATTTCAGACAATTGCAAGGCATTTCTCACGCCTAGCAAATCTGTTTTGCCACATGTAGTCATGATCCATCAATGTAATTTAAAAGAGCACAAGTGCGCTTTGCTATGAGCGACAGGCAGTTATTGAATTAGAAGAGCATGGCTCATCTTCACCTGTCAACACAGCTGCTAATGGCCTTAAATCTGAGCAAAGCCATGCCAAGTTTTCTATCAAGTCTGTGTATTCCTCCCTGACACCTGTAGCGATTATCCACAAATTAGCAAAAGCTACTTTATGCTTATATGCGTATGCGTCACGCATGGGGTACTTGGGTCGGCCAAAACTTCCAATACTAATCGTTGCATAAAAATGTGGGGTTTCTTTAGTAATGATTATTTATTCAGCATGACAATTAATGCATATCATAAGCTTCAAAAGGGAAACAAAACACTTGGTTAAAAAAGACACAAGCAATCACAGTTTAACAGAAAAAGGTGTTAAACTTTGTCACTTACTAAATGTGACATATGTGGTAATACTGGCCATGATAATACTGAAATACAATAAGCTTTATCCTTATATGGAATATCCAGTAAATGTTGCAATGTGTCTTTCAAATAGAAGGAAGGTGCCTAAATCCAGAAGAACTGTGGCAATGTCTCCAAGATGCTTCAAGAGACCTACCTTGTAAAGCTACCTGAAACACTACACACCTAGGGCAAGTTCACCTATAGGGCAAAAGCTGCTTTAGACGCAAAATGTGCTCACACCAAATGTGGATTTAATTTAGTTAATATAAGTTAATTGCTAAAGAAAATGACATTATTTTTGACAGCATTTTACAGCATTTGTACACAAGTGCCTAAATCTTTTAACAGTACTGTAGCTTTGCAGGGAGGTCTCTTGAAGCATCTTGGAGATGTAGCCACAGTTCTTCTGGATTTAGTCTGTCTCAGTTTGTTCTGTTTCTTCATGTCACTCCAGACAGATTGCATGATGATGAGAACAGATCTCTGTGTGGAGCACTGGCTGTTGTCAGACTCCTTGTGCAAACAAATCTCACTGGATTATTACAATTAATGGCAAAATGAATGTTTAGAAATGTAAACTGATATTTCCTACTGACACACTACAGCAAAATATAGAAATAACTGACTTAAAACCATTTTTAGCTGGTGAAAATACTAGTGTTCTGATCATTTTGGCCACCACTGTATAAACAGGCATTGAAAGCAATGGATCAGAAACCAATAAAATGACATCAGTATAAAGTTGTAAAAAATTGCAAAGATATTTTATAATTGTAAAAAAATAATAATAATACTTTTATAAATTCTTACTATGCAAACAGTCTCATTATTGCCAATAAATAACAAATACCAGGTGAAAGCAAAATTAGACTTGTGAACACTTATACGGTTTGACTTTTTCTTTGATTTGTTTAAAAGCCTAACTAAGGACAGAGGCTGCAAATGAGCCATTAGCTAAAAGCATCTGCTGCATCACATTTAATGTAACAATGCTATTCTGTATTATTTCTGTAAAATAAACAAAAATAAGAAAAAACTTAAGAGCCTCCTGCTGTTATTATTTCAGTATAAAAGGCTTGTGCTTCTCATAGATCATTTGCACTCACTCAGATTGAAATGAAGAGTGAGTATATCAATCAAAAGGCCAATAGTTCAGCACACAACACTAGACCTTTGTTTGTTGTGCAGTGGAGAGCTTTCAGATTTCTTTGATCTCTCAGATAAATCAGTTGTAGCCCCTTTCAAGCACACACGTGCACACACTCAATGCTCAGGAGTGTGTTTATGCTTTTGTGTTTCTGTATTCCCTCTGCATCACAGGCTGTTATTTGTCCTCCCTGGTGACTCTTTGGAGGCTTGGTCCTGTCAGGAAGCGTGTTGGGCAGACTGCAGCAGACAGGATAAGTGGTCGGTCAGCAGAGCAGCACTCCTGCAGGATCCATTGGGACTGACTGCTGATAGGCGATGGGTCAGCGCTTGTTTCTTTACCTGCATCTGCTCTCTCCACCTTAAGAGGCTACAAAAATAGGTCACAGGAATGTATAATAAAATAAAAACTCAACCTGCAACAACATGACTCACTCATGATCGTCACGTGATCAGAAACCACCTCCTATTCTGCAATTTAATTTAGTAAGTGTGCTTTGAAACAATGACAGGAAAAAAAAATGTAGGCTATGTGGGAAATCCAGATACCAAATAGGAACTCAATTAATAGTTAGTTAATATGTATATTTTTGCTCCACCAAAATAGTGTAATAGTAAATCCAAACTAAGGCAAACAAAGCAATGTCAGCCACAACACAGTTCTTCCCAAATGTATCAGTGTTTTTTAACGAATTGACTGAATAAATCTGTCAATTACACTCCAATGTTTTGTCCCTGAATTAATCTATGTTTTTGAAGAATCGAGTGAATGAATGAATCAATGACTCATACTTGCTTCATTCCTGGATGAATCAGTGTTCTTGAACGAATCGATTGAATGGATGATGTAACAACAGTCATTTGGAACCAAATTTGGAAAAAATTTCAGCATCACATTTCAATTCTTTTGAACGAGCCAGTACTTTTAAAGGTGACTGACATGTCATGAAAATCTGACTTTTCCAGGTTTTAAGTGCTATAATCAGGTCACCGGTGCATTTACCAACCAAGGAAACGTGAAAAAGATTAACCCCGTAACTTTGTTTTGGTTAGCCTTTTTCTGCAAGCCTCTGAAAAAATAAGCGCGTCTGATTTCGCTCCCCTAGTGATGTTGCAAAGGGATCTCATTATAATATTACCACCCCTTAATCTGTAAGTTTACACCCACGGCGCGTCATTTTGATTTCGCAAGCGACAACGATGTACCAGCTCTAATGCCATGGCGAAAATTTGAGCAAAACGCAGCTCATTTGCATTTAAAGAGATAGGCCCGAAAAACAGCGTGTTTCTGCTTCCACTCAAAATAGGCATTTTCAAAATGATATAATAAATGATCTGTGGGGCATTTTGAGCTGAAACTTCACAGACACATTCTGTGGACACCAGAGACGTATATTACATATTGTAAAAAGGGGGCATAATATGTCCCCTTTAAGCAACTTGCTCATGACAGTCACAATTTTAAATGAATGCTTGAGTGAATGACTCATTTAATGACGCAATCGAAAACAGTCGCATGTCGCCACCTATTGGCAGATTCGGATCTGTAAAAAGTACACTCATTTAATAATTAGTATTAATGTTCTATAAGGTTTTGATAGACTTACCTGAAACTAGCATACCAAAACCATTAAAAGTTTAACACCTATAGTGAAGACAAGCACACACACAAAAACCTGACATGTTTACCTAAACCTTCATAACATTTCCACAAAACAAGATGGTGTGAGGTAATATATGCCATATTTACCTGATTTAAGAGTTTGACACTTCACCAGGGAGCTTCTGTGGCAGCTTTATGCTAAGAGCGAGTTTATTTGCAAACTCTTTATTAGTCCAAAGTAGAGCATCCATATAATTACAAACCTCGTCCATGTCTCATAACGAGGCCTGTCATTGATATTTATTTGGAGAGAAATGGGGTCCTACTTTATATGCTAAACATGGAGTCACAATGAGTTTGCACATTCCCTGAGCTGGAGACACTAATGGCTTGCTGTAGCCTAATGAATGATACATTGAACCATGGCACAACCTCGGAGACAGAGAGAGAGACACGCACAGAGAAAGAGGGAAATAATCAGGGGAAGACAAAAAAATATGTCCTCAAACATTCTTTCACTTCTGTAAAGAGAGGGAGAGGACATGACCTTTGAGGAATCTGCAGCAAACAGTATTGTGAAAGAGCTTCTTTCTCCCTCTCTTTGTTTCTTTCTCTCGCGCTCTTTCTCTCATTAGTGTCTTGTAATTAGAATTTGTTTACTGATCAGTCATGCATTATGTGACATCGTAGTTGTGGAATGAAGCTGAAGATTACATGAACAGCACAGAGAGCACGATCACAGCGGCAAACAAACAAGCCTGAATCTTCTTTACGGGCTAATTATTGAGTTAGAGACCACTGTGATCCAAGTAGATAGTGTGTGAGGTTGTTGTCATATATTTTACTGCACCGTTTCTGAGAAACATGACAGAGTCGCTATGATTTTCATCATAAGGGATAAGATCTTACTGAAAATTGAGGTAAAGCAAGTATGACGTTTGCACAAATGAGAATATGTACATGCTATTCTGAAGCCTTTTTTGCAAATCTAGTATGTTTTTAATTCTATACAGCAGTAAACATAATATACAACTTTAACAACAGCAACAAAATCCTATTTCTACCTTATAAACACATTTATTTTCGTACTCAAAGCAGATAATGTTTCTCTTACCCTCCCTAAAATGTAATATTCGCCTAGCAACCGTGATAATATTGAATTGATGCTCATAATTCCACACTCTCCCTCTAATTTAGCCACTATCAGGTTCGGTGTCGTCAGGTTAATGGCTTCATTAGGCCACAAATTGCCACCCTGGGCTGTGCAGGCCCGTCAATTACCATTTTTCATCATTTGCTAGATAAGCCATTGAAAATATTGCCAAAAAAATTCTAGTAAATCGATTATCTTGGGTTCAGAGTTTTTTAAGTGATTAAGATCTTGCAACTTGCCGGTGAAATGAAAGATACCAAATGCCATCAAGTGAAACAAGCTCAAAGCTTGAGCTCATTCAACTATCAGACAAACACATCTGATATGGCGTGGAGTGCTGGGGACAAAGACACTGGGCAAAACAGTGTAAACTAATCTTGCTCATGGTAAATTAGGTGTTTTAGAAAACGTAATCTTCATTATTAGTCATTTTATTGCATGCATTATTTTCGAGTAAGATTTCAAGCAATTCACGTCAGGGTGCTTAAACCATGCTATTTTTAAAAAAGAATTCTCTCAATATATTTTTGTAATTTATAGTGCAATTGGACTGGATTATTTTATATCTGTTGATCAGAAATGTGTTAGAGGGAAGCTGATTGACTGTGCTCAACTCTGTGAAGGAAACGCACAATAGAAATAAAGTGAATGTAGCTTGCCCCTGCAAAATGGTGCTAAGTGGTTTTAGTGCAGTGCTATGAGTTTCTAAGGTGTTATGGGTTGTTGTTGTTGTTCAAATTAAAAGCACCCACTTTAAAAGATCTTTATATGATTCAAAGGTTTGGATCCCTTCCTTAATGTAAGTCTATGACAGCGGTTCTCAATCCAGTGGGGCCTCAATATGATTTTAAATGATTTAAAATAACACAAAACAAGTAAAAAAAATAAGCCTAAACATCTAAAAATAATTATGTGATTTATATAACTGAAAAAGTTATGTAAATTAATAAAATCTTAAAACACAATGAGAATTTTTATAAGGACTAAGGATTAATGTTTTTTTTGTGTGTGTTATGACCAGCTCTAAAATATCTTTAGGTAGAGGTAGAAATTGTTAATGTTTTTTTTTTAAAATCCTCATCCTTAATCCTTTAAATCATAAACAACTTGAAAAGTCATAGGGCCTTTGAATGTTGTTGACTTGGAGTCAAAAAGGTTGAGAACCACTGGTTTATGGGATTTTATCACTCATTTTATCCTTTAATCGGTCCACAAGATTTTGAGGTATCATTCATGTCCATAGCACAAAACAGTGTGGGATAAGTAACACACCAGAGTTTAATACTTGGGGATAAGCGCTTAGCAGGACACATTTTTCCAATGTGAACAGTTTTAGTTACAGAACTTAAAATGAATAATGTATGAATTGCATACATTAGTGTGGTCACTGAGTCCTCGGAACAGCAGAATACAGCACACAAACATACATAATGCAAAACATACTTATGCCACTCCATTAGTAATGTGAAAACAGAACAGGCAGATATATCCGGTCATGACAATTTAATCAAAAATGCACCATTAGTGTGGGACATATTTTTGCATATATTCGAAATGTTTTGAAGCCATACAGTAGCTTTGTGTGAAAAACAAGCCAATTAAATGAAATTAAATTTTCATAGGATTCAAAAGATTAGTATAGATCCAACAAGAAGTATGAACTGCTTTTATGGTGCTACTTTTGTTGTGTGAGGATCTTATATAGCACTGCAGTGATGACATATTTTTGAAGGCCGACCCGGAAGTTAGCATCACCATGGTTTCCTTGACCCAACAGGATTTTTCCATTCGCTTTTGAATTATTGCAGGCCAATAAAGGTTTACACATTTTGTTCTTTATGATAATCTTCAAAATTGAGCACAATTTTAAATCTTAAATACAGTTGCCACAAATAAAAAGCAAAAGCTAAACATAGGCTATAAACAAATTACACCATTAAGCTTCAGACAACTATTTCAGTCTTTATTTAAAAATCATTTTCCCAGAAAGTTTGCATTAGTTTGTAAGAGTATGATTATAACCCCATGAGGCTGTGAAAGTGGAATAATGAGTAGATAAGTTTACTTGTTCAGCATGATGACCCATTGACTTCAGGACAATGAATCCAGAAAAGCTAACTTGCAAAAATGCATCATCCCTGCAGATTTGATCACCTTATGTGCCAAAGGTTTGTTTTGAATTACATAAGGGTGTAGAAAAATGAAAATTTTCATTTTTGGGAACACACTTTTTAATAGAATATTTGGTAACGTGTTGACAATGGCACCTGAGGGATCTTTCTGAAATGAGTATAAATTGGCTCAAAAGTGACTTCTGAAAAGTGAAGACATAAAATCTGGTAGAGAGGCAAGGATTCCTTACTTGAAAATGGACTGTTATTGCCAGTGCAGTGCATATACTCATGTCGGACAACATCTCCAGGACGCTACACACCATATGACTAGTAAGTCAAATCTCAAATAACTGCACTGATGACTTGTGTTCTACCCGCTTAAATGATAGAAGTACTTGTGCTGTCCAATCTATAAAGACTGTGTCTGTTCCCCGAATAGTGAGGTCAAAATATAAATTTAATGCAGGATCTAGAAAAAATCTGATCGTGATTAAAACAGAAAAATGTAAAATAAATGAACAAAAACAATTTTTAAAGTTTGGGCTCCTAAACATTAGACCACTCGCAACCAAAGCAGTTATCAGTGGTGGACGAAGTACACAAATCAAGTACTTGAGTAAAAGTACAGATACGTATAATAAAATATTACTCCAGTAAAAGTAAAAGTACTCCTTTTTCAATTTTACTCGAGTCTGAAACAACATACAGAACTTCCACATTTTGCTATAAGTTTGATTGCATGATATAATAATTGCTGTTAATAGTGTTCATCGTCTGTTTTATTACGTCTTAAATTGATTTTTCCGTACATTTCTGCCATATGTACATTAATTGACAGTCACCACTGATAAGCTACCACTAAATATTGTAGAAACTTAATTTGCTGTAAAGTTGCTTTGCAATGATTTGTATCGTGAAAAGCGCTGTACAAATAAACTTGACTTGACTTGACCTGACATATAACTCAAACAATCCGAACAGGACACTTGGGAGATTTTCATGGTGACCGAGAGCATTCTTCCTGAATTGGCATATTATTCATGAGTAATATTCAGATGCCTTTCTAAATAACTCTTTCTGATAATACAAAGCACATTATACAACATTGTGAAATGAAAAAAAAAAAAAAATTTATTCAGATGATAAAAAAAAAAAAAATCCTTCATAACGCTCACATGTTCAATTACTGATGCTGATGTCTGTCACTACCAAGACCAGTGGAGAATTCTGGGAAAGCATGCTGAGTTTATTCTAGGCTGCAGGCACAAAGAATCCAGGAGAGAAACTCTAATGACCAAAGCAAACTCTTATAGCTCCAGCTTCCAATGCATTTACTCCAAAATGACTTTAGCAGCATTTCCTGAACGAGCTCTTTTATCATTAGAGCCTCAAACTATGGAATATAATATTATTGACTTCATCACCATACGTCTTCATAAGTGGATTGTATTGCCTTTCTGTTCTCTTATTTTAAAGCTGCACTGGGGTGCCAAAACAGCATGCATTGTGGGTAATGACTGGCATCATAAGGGGGACGGTCAAAAAGTCTTCTTGTGTAGCCTACTTGTGCGAGAAGAGATGCCACAGCAACAAACTTCAATGCATGCATCTTTCTCTCTCTTAATACTTACACATAAATATTATACATCAGTTCTCAAGTTTAGTCTGTGCATTAGTGGTGTAGATTTTTTTTCTTCTGCAGGTTACATTGTTACGTCAGTAGGTGGCAATAAAAGACTTTTTCTGAGCACGTCACGGACTCATTCATTCAATGATTCTTTCAAAAACACTGATTCATTCAGGAACGAAACAAGTGACCACTTAATGAGTAAAAGGGGTTGTGGCTAGAAGGGATACAGCTAAAACCGGAATCTAACAGTAAATAAAATTTTCTACTTATTAGACCGTTTTATTAACGTCTACACCTACCCCTTACAATAACGCAAAAACAGTAATTGTTGTACAGTGTAACAAAAATTACACTACATTGACGTGCACATGCCCAGTAGTTTTAGCTGTATCCCTTCTAGCCACAACTTTTTCACGCATTCTGGTCTGTCCGGCGCGCAGCCTGTCTGCACAGCTTTCTCAAAGAATACTCGACCACAGATGAGGGCGGGGCGGATGGGGTCCGACACATGCGCAGTACTACCACCTAGTGAACTCGCACACCTCCCATCGAGATTTGAAATTCTGATGTCAAGTTATGTACATTTTAGTACAGTTTTCAAACAAGAAATGCCGTTTTGGCACCGTTTAATGTGGAGTGGCAGATCCCTGTGGCGCCTCAGTTCAAGAGAAACGGCAGCGAGAAGCGCACGTGAACTGATCGTCTCCTCCGCTTTAACCAGTTTCGGCACGAAGTAAACATCTGGAGGTATGTTAAAAGAAAGGAGTACAAATTACCAAAATTTGTATCCTTTCTAATGTAATCGGCCAATCAGTGTTTCAACCACGGAAAGCGGCAAGATAACGGCTTATAAACAATATGTCACGTAACGTCACATTTACCTCAGGAAAACCACCCCCCCCCAAAAAAAACATTCGGTGACCATAAACTCGCTAGTCAGCTAGAAAAAAACGAACAGAGAGAAGCATTTTGCTAAATATGCACCATATAACATATTGATTATAATTTTTTACT
Organism: Sinocyclocheilus rhinocerous; assembly: GCF_001515625.1. Taxonomy (NCBI): domain Eukaryota; kingdom Metazoa; phylum Chordata; class Actinopteri; order Cypriniformes; family Cyprinidae; genus Sinocyclocheilus; species Sinocyclocheilus rhinocerous. Next base: position 1,305,930 of record NW_015647952.1, read on the forward strand.
GTTCTTCAATGTTTAATTTGTGTAACCCTCCCCAGACCTTACAAGTGATGGGGTTAGACGTAAAAGAAGGGCAACAACCACACACTTTTCCTTGCAAGTACAACTGACCATAAACTCGCTAGTCAGCTAGAAAAAAACGAACAGAGAGAAGCATTTTGCTAAATATGCACCATATAACATATTGATTATAATTTTTTACTGTTCTTCAATGTTTAATTTGTGTAACCCTCCCCAGACCTTACAAGTGATGGGGTTAGACGTAAAAGAAGGGCAACAACCACACACTTTTCCTTGCAAGTACAACAACATTTATTGGACACAAAAGGCAATTAGAAGTGGCAAAGAAACAAGACAAACAAGGTTAAACCCACTACAGACCATAGGGTTCCCCAATCATATAGAATGGCAATTCCTCTGCAAAAAATACACTCAATCACAGTACAAAACCAAATATCACTACAAGTGTCAAAACCCAACACTCAGTTGACTCAAAACCACTACAAATTGCTCCCCCTCACCGTAACAGAGTTAACCATATAAGAAAATGGGAATCCCACTGTTGTATGTTGGCTCAAACAAAACAAACACACAATCTCACAATAAATTCAAGCCATTTCATCACAATGTAACATTTAAAGTCATATCTTAAGACCCAACCTCAAGCCACCAATATTTTCAATAAAAATAAACAGCAATCATCATCTGTAAAAACAAAGAAAATACAATTCATGATTGCCCCTTTAAAATATGGGAATTAAAAACACAATAAAACATAACACAACTTACAACAGAAAAGCTTAAAAACAAATTTCACATAATCCAATAATTCAATTAAAATCAATACCGGTGTTATTGAATAAATCTACTCAATTCTCTGAGGCACCCATCAGTATATCTCCAGTAAGCACACTAAAATAATAAAAACAAACACACGTTAAAACTAAACACACTAACTATAACCATGAGAGTTACAACCCTTACCTCTACAATTTACTTCCATATTGCTCACAAGGCAACTATAGTCGTTTCATCTATCACACAGCCTTGAAACATGCCACACAGCTTCTCCTGCTTAGCACATGGTATCACAAAGAGGAAAGCCAAAAAGTTTAATTTCCTCTTTATAGTACCTAGACTCATGGGGTTTGTAGTCCAACTCATTTATAGTCCTAAACAAGCCTAATATAGAGCCACTACCAATACTACCTCCACCCCATTACATATGTTTTCAATCCGTTTTTATGAAAGCAACAATTTCAATATTTATATTTCAAAAAACGAATTGGAGTAGAAATTTAATTATGTAGCCTAATTGTAACTTTATTATTATAAAATCTTCATTGAGTGTTATTTAAGCGTTTTAATTTTTTATACAGTTAATTTTAACCTTCAATATTACAGTAATGTAGTACCAACTGTCTCTCATGTATATGGACCTTTTTCACATTTCTGGGTTTCTCAGCAGTGGATGTCGTCATTGTTGGGTTAACTTAAACAGCAGAGAATGGGAGAGTACCACAAATATATATTTTTTACATTGCCATTGGCTCAAATAGCAAAAGAAAACTCCATGTTAGTGTTTTCATTATTTTCAAAAAGAGGAAAAAAAATGAGAGAGACTGATAATGGCAGTCAGAAGAGAGAACGATGTCAAATTTACGTCCCTACCATAGACGCTGCATTAGAAACACCCTCGCATTAGCGTTAACTAGTTTTTTTGTAATTTGATGCAAAGATCCTATAATACAAAGTATAGGCTAGTGTTATAATTGTACATACATTTTTTTTTTTAAATATCAAAATATAAAAAACTTTCGAGGATTTGCGATGCTGATTACCGTTAAACGCGTCATCACAGTCTTGTGAAAAGGGCCTATTTTACAGCATTAGTTGAGAGATTTTTTTTTTTACTTGAGAAAATGTAGCATGTACCGTACCTGATATATCTAAATCTCGGTATCGGTATATATAAAACAATCGGTATTGAATCATATCGAATCGAATCAGAAAGTGAATCGAATCACAAGCTTGTGAATCAAAATCGAATCGTGAAATTTGTGTCAGAACCCAGCCCTAATAATTATGTATAATTAATCCATTGAAAAATATTTTATGACCAAAAAAAATATATAAAAATCTCACTAACATAGTTTAGAAGGGCATGTCAAGTTCAGCAAGTATTTAAGTCCAATCTCACCACTTTACGACCCCTCACCTTCAGATTCTTGTATCCATGGCAACACACCAGTTGCCAAGATGGAAACTGGATACAGATCATTAGGACCTGCGTTTCTAAGCATCCCATCTCCATAAAAATGCGGTAAACAACTTTTAAGGGCTCAGCGGATTCTGTCATGCTGCGGTCCTCTATTTCCTAATGAGCCACCTGTCAATACAACTGCTATCTTATGCACAATTACGCTATCAGTTCTGACACAAACAGCAGGCCAAGCATGGGGAGAACTGGAAGATGAGAAAAAGGGAGTGAGGGTTTGGGTTTGTCACATGTGGGACAGAACGTGACACATTAAAACCAGTGCTTTTGGAAACCACCTCAGAGTGACTTTCTGTTTCTCTTGCAGCTGTTTGGAAATCAAAAGGTAGGACTCAGTGACTCTCTCCAGCATCTCTTCGTCTCTTTCTCTTCACTTCCCCTGCGGAGGAGCCTGAGGCAGGAGAACAGGTGCGCTCCCATTCACCGTAATGCAAATGTAAACTTTACAGCGGCATTGTGGCTCCTCAACTACGCTATGTAAAATATCACCCCATTGGCGTCTCGCTGCCTCTAATGAGCTGCTTATCATCCTTGAGAAAAATAATGAGGTTTCTTTAAACACCGCCACCTGTCCATCTCGAGCAGCTAAACAGGGCAGAACCTCATGCTGTGGGCTGGTGCAACAAACGACTACATCCGAATCTTTGAATTGTAAATCGCTCCTTGAACGCACAAAGCAAACTAACTGAATAACAATGGAGAGGTAATTGTATGTAAATAGACCACGTGCATTTTCATTGGATTGTAATGTTATGAGAGAAGTGTGCAGACAGTTAACCAACAGTATTTATGCTGAATGCTGAAGTGTTACCAGGTTACTATTATAGTGGTTTATTTAAGATTTAATCTGATTTGTTAAAACAATCCTAATCTTTGATACACCTGTAATCAGAAACATTGTTAATTCAATTAATGTACATTAGTTTGTTTGGAGAAATTTAGCATTACATCACTTGCTCACCAACAGATTATCTGCAGTGAATGGGTCTCGTCAGAATGAGAGATAAAACATCTGATAAAAACACCACAATAATCTGCAAGTAATCCATTGGTGAGGAAGTGATGTAATGCTACATTGCTCCAAATTTGTTCCAATGAAGAAACAAACTCATCTACATCTCGGATGGCCTGAGTGTGAGTACATTTTCATTTTGGGTGAACTATTCCTTTAATATGATCTTTTTTCATAAAATATTGACTCAGGCTATGTGATTATTAGTGATTAATTTGACTAATCAGCACATCATGTAATTAATTTAATTAAAATCTCTAATTTATTGACAGACCTAATTACATTATTTTAAATTTATTCATATTCTGTGCACTACAAAGATGTAAGATCTGGAGGTGTTTATACCTAATTATCGTTGTGACTGGGATCATTTTAACAAATGGTGAAAGGCAAATGGAGGGAACTTCAGTTTTCTTTCTTTTCTTTTTTTTTTTGCTCAAGGCAATAGTCAGCATGTGTTCACTTCCAATGATGCTGGATCAGATGCGCAAATATCTCATTAACTTTCCTCTGTGTTTATGAGAATGTTGTTTTTGTATAGAGAGAAACAATTTTGGAATATGATTACTGAATTTCTAACTGGGAGGCTCTTTTTGAATGCTGCTTCAAATCAGTCAATTCAAATTAAAGACATTAACTCAGTTTCAGAGTAATAACTATGATATGCCAAATAAATCTGGCAAGAAAACCATCACTAAATCTGTTTCTTTTATGGCTGACTTTTTAAATAAATGAGATCATTTTGATTACTGAGATCACAAATAAAGAATAATGTGGAAAAGACAACAATCAACCACAGTGATTTATTGCCTTTAAAACTGGTCACTACAACAAGACATTTTGGCTTTTGAGAGTATGATTGATTTAAAGAAAGAAACTAAAATCTGCAAATATAAACAAACCTATTAATTTATTTATAATTTTATTTCAGCTCATGTACTATAGATACAACATTGCTAACAAACTCTTGCCTTGAGATGCCTAACCAGAGAATTTATTCAAAGATGGTGATAGATTGTACCACGGTCAGAGTGCTTTTGAAGGTCTTGTCATGAGTGTTGACAAATGGACCCCATCCATAACCTGCTGCGGGCTGACTGTACATGGGAAGCAAAATCCTGAATGTGAGCATAATGTAAAGTGATACAGAGATGGAGGAAACACCCCTCCTAACACAGACGGAAACATAAAACACCAAGCCATGTGGTGGAGGCCGCCATCCTGCCCTCTCATTGATCAGATGATGACATGAGACAGATGGAGATGAAAATAGGATGTAAAGAAGGGGAAGCAGAGAAGAGAGTTACTTCCTCCCAGTAAACTGCCTTTTGTAAAGATCTGAAAGAGCTAATTTTTTAGAACAGTGGCTGTATATGACAAAACAAAAATGAGATCAGAAATTCTTATAGTCACTTTGGTTTTTGTGTGTGGGTCAAGTTTTGACTACATTATGGGGATCGTAAATTCACCTACATTTGGGGGAGCAGCCAACAATTTCCATCAGGAAAATTGCTTAATAAAAAATCACTATAAGTTTAAAATACAACCCCTTTCCTGGATTCAGATTGTGAGGCTGGAATGTATTAAATATTATTATTATTAACATTATCCAGGGTCTTGTACATAATGCCATAGAATACATCTGCTTTAACATTTCCCTTAATGTATAGGCCTACATTCTTATAGCATCATACTGTCGAAATCATGTATTTGTTTACTCAATATTTCACCTGACTAAACATTTTTGGCTCTTTCATGTGTGTCCATATGAAAAGAAACATCCTGCTGTCCCTATGTGGAAATGTGGACGATATATCCACATATGTCATCATCTTTCTTCTTCGTGGGTCATAATAGAGCAGCCTCTGGCTGCGTGTATAAACGGATTATGCTAAAAAGTTTCAATAGACATGACTTGCCTTATCTATATATTTAAACATATGCAAATCCTCCATTATTCCGGCAAATGTGCACACTTTTGGATTACAAGCCCTTGGAAAACATGACAAGACATTTTCCAGAGCTCGTGTGAACAGGTAGGCTATGTGCTTCTTTATTAGACTCCAAAGTTTTTTTGGGGGATTTGGATTTGGATCTGGATCTGGATCGGAGGGACGGGAACTTGTGCGCCATCAGACCTACACATAAATATAAACGTAAATAATTATGAAATGTTATAATTGGTTAACCTTTTTGCATGTGAAATAAGTAATAGTGATTATATATGCTTGTTTGCCTGCGTAAGCGTGTTTTGTCTTTTTTTCGTACTGTGGGCGTCAGCTCAGCATAAATTAGGCTAAGTGATGTTAAATGCATTTCTATCATGACAACTCTCTGAATATTTTAGCATTGTAATTGATATGACAATGTTAATGTATTTGGTCTTGGCGGAATAGATCTGCTACGCTGCTGCTAATTGCTGCTGCTGTTGGTTGTTGCAGTAGTTGTAGATTATTGCTGCTGCTACTGCAAGCAAGTACAGGAACTTGCTACTGCCAATGCATACGGTGATACAGTGCTGTGAGTATTTAAGACATACTGCTGCTGCACAAATAACATATAAAATAACCCGTAACAGATCTCTACAAGTGGAGCTGGGGAAGGTGAAGGGTTTCTGAACACTGAAAGTGCGCTGAAAAAAACTCAAGTGGATGCTAACCAGCCATTTAAATGTAAAGCAGCAAGCTCATTGGCTACGTATGCAACATGAACCAATCAGCTTGTGCCAAGTCATTTAATGCTGTGAATATCACCAGTTACGTTAAGACTAATCAGCCTGTGCCATCTAGAGTTTCATGAAAGAACTGGCATATTTATCAACCATACGTTCATTTGCGATATGACTTTTATGAAGCATCATTGTGTAATTAACTCACATTGTTTGATGCAAGTAAAGGCTAATGGTTTGAAAATCCTACATTTGGCATTTCTGTTCTGTTTATTAATTATTTGGATGTAATTGTGGCCAAGTTTGTAAGAATTCTCAATGATCAACTCCCAATCACAACTTCATTATTTATGCCCGCTATTTGCAAAGGAAATACAGTACTTATAAATAGTAAGCCAGAAATCACTGTTTTCAGACTCAGAGCTGCACTTCTGTCACATTTGAAATGCTAAAGCGCTAGCTTGCCGTCGCACTCACGCGGTAGCTTCAAACTTAAGGAATTGTGAGTTTGGTGCTCTTTGGTTCAATATGGTTGACGCTGCCAATCCTTCAGTAGTAGATTACCTTAGTAAACTTGAACTTGAGATTTTTGTTCACAAAACGGTCATGGGCACCCAAGGCCCATTGATGCATCTGGGGAGCAAAGGCTAGCTAAGGGGAGTGTCCGGTGTGATTACACAGATGAGCTACTGTAGTTCAAATTGCTGAAAAAACTTAATGCCTGCCATGATATGTGTCAGAACACACACACGGTGCATCACAGTTTGCTAAGCATGGGGCTGCGTAGCTGCAGACTGGTCGGTGTGCCCATGATAACCCCTGTCCACTCCCTGAAAGAACCTACAATGGACTGAACCATGGAGCAATGAAAGAACGTTCCCTGGTTTGATGAATTGCATTTTATTTTAGATCAGGTGGATGGCCAGGTGCATGTGACACATACCACCTCCCTAAATAATGTTGCAGACCACATGCACCCTTTCATGGCAGTGCTGCTCCCTGATGTCAGTGGCCTTTTTCAGCAGAATAATGCACCCTGCCACATGCCAACTGTTGTTCAGGAATGGTTTGGAGAACATCACTCTGAATGGGCATCCATGGGATGAGCTGGACCAATAAATCCGAATGTCTTGCGAATGTCTTAGTGCCAGACACCACAGGACATGTTCAGGTGTTTTGTGGAGTCCAAGCCTCTTGCATGCAGCTTTAGCAGCATGAGGGGGACAGAATATTGGGCAAGTGGCTTTAATGTTGTGGCTGATCATTGTATCTGGATGTCAATGATATGACCCCTTTACAACTAATTGGTGCATGCTGTAAACTGCATGACATCTGCTGAACTCCTATTGGTTAAAGTTTAAAATAAATGTTGATTTTCACCTTCATTTCTCTATTATCTCCTGTACATGTAAACCCTTTAAGCCCAAGATAGAAAATTCATTCCCATGACATTCTTTGTGGAAAATGCCTGGCCTAACACAAAAGCAGAGAACAATGCCACTGGAATCTTGACAGTAAAGATAGACTCTAACAAATCTGTGACAACAGCTTCCTGCATCGCTGCCATGTCTGGGAAGTGTACTGCAGATAACGGCCCAACATTTTCTATTCTTGTTGTTGAGAAATATGGCTGCACTGCACTATTACCATTGTATTCTCCATCTTGATCAGATTTATTTCATTTTTCCCTGATCCTAACTAAAAATGATTCTGGGTTTTGAGATGTTGATCTGTTCCCTCTAGTTCCCTCTTGTTGTATTCTAGCCTGCAGAGGGCGATATTGTATCTTTAAAATTGCTCGCACTCTCTCTCTCTTGCACGTGGGCTTCCTCCCAGTGTGCTTTTCCACTGTTTTTCCCTGACATTGATGACCAAATGGCTGTGAGCAGGCACAGTAGGGCAGCATTTTGTATAAGACAGTTTTGCGGATAACAGTGAGTTTATGTTTGCCATCTGAAGCATGTTTTCTGCAAATTGAACGTGACTCCAGGCTGAAACTTAGTCAAACTGCTCTAGAGACCCAGTGCTGTCATTCTATTTTCTTTCACTGCATTGCCTTTCTGCATTTGAAGTCTCTTTGGCTACGTCTTGATGTGACTTCTAAAATCTTCAGCAAACAAGCAGAGTGCAAGCACTTAAATTAGTGTCAAGCCTGTAGATTACTCATTAAAGATCAGAAAAGCAATATGCAAATGCAGCCGTGCCAAGCAGGGCACCTGTCACGAAAGTTAGTCATCTCTGCCAGCTTCTACTCCAACACAGAGCAGCAGGTACATGAACCCAGCAGAGATCTGAGGAACCGTATGTGCATGCATGTGTGTGAAATATAGATGGCTGAGGAGGATAGATGTGGATTAAGGAGGGATATAAAACGATGAGAAGAAAGTAGTTTTGTGAGGCTAGATCAGAAGTCAATTCTAGCTTTGCTGGCTATTCCTCCTCTATAAAGCTAAGGTTTATTCTTGCATGCTGCAACATATGGATAATGCAGAAGCTGTGGCAGCTGTGTTTGAGTGGTTGAGCAGAGAAATTTCCAGCTTCTGTCTCTTAAATTTGCCCATACAGAGTACTTGTTCTGTGAGCTATTTGGTTTCCTTCATTGCTATGTTTGATGATAACAGGGTTGAATTTATGTTGAATGTGATCATGATGAACAAGAACTTATGATATTATAAACCTACTTGAGGCATTATTTTGCGATAGTAAAAATTAATGACCATTTTACACTGTAAAAAATCCTTTGTCATACATTGTACCTTGTTTTACAGTCAAAATTACCCATAAATGTATACATAAGAAGCTTCATCTTGAAGTTTACATTTGATGCCCCTTTTTTTCTTCAACTTTGGAGCATATAATGTTCAAATGTTTGGGTTCAGTAAGATTTTTATCTTGAAATATATACTTTTATACATCATAGGCACATTAAATAGATAAAAACCGAAACATTTATAATATACAAATTATTTCTTTTTCAAATATTTTCGTTTCTTTTGAACTTTTTATTCATCAAAGAAACCTAAAAAATGTCATGGTTTCCATGAAAAAAAACACACACAAAACAAAACAACTGACAAAAACAAAACAACAAACTCTGATAATAATAATAAGAAATGTTTCTTGAGCAGCAAATCAGCAAATAAGAAATATTTTTAAAGGATCACGTGACCCTAAAGAGGTCCCTGGAGTAATGACTGAGAAAAATTCAGTTTTGCCACCGCAGGAATAAATGTTGGTAATACTTTACAATGAGGTTCCATTTGTTAACATTAGTTAACTACATTTCAGACAGGACTATTTTGGCAAGTTACTTGAGTTTATTGAAACACAATTTATCTTTGGCGGTATGGTTCCTTATGGGGGTTCTTGCTCCAAAATTAATTGAACATACAAGAGCTTCAACATTAACCCCCCGGAACCATCAGCTTGGAAATACATAGACAATTAAGACACTTAGTAATGTCTTTAAAAACAAATGTAGATGTGGCAGTGGGACGTCTATACTGTAGCTTGGTTATGAGGATGAGTGTCTCTCAGCAGTGAGGTCCATGCCAGCCGGGACTTGAAAGCCTTAGTGATCTGAAACAAAAGAAGACGACAACCAGGAGGTGCACAGTAATATGCTCATGCTTATAGTGGGGAGGGAGGGAGGGTTGTGAGCAGTTTGAGCATACTTACCGAGCAGTAATGCCACGTATATATGTCCCGTGTCTAATAGGAGAATGGCAGTGATTGAAGCGATTTGACAGCTGACCGCGTCAGCTGGTCGCAGCACTATGCCTACGTGGCCTGACTGAACTAACGCTGCGCTCGATTAGTTAACATAAACTAACAATGAAAAATACTTCTAAATAATTTATTAATCTTAGTTAAACATTTACTAATACTAATACATTATTAAAATCAAAAGTTGTATCTATTAATATTATTTCATACACCTGAGCTGATGAACTGACAGTGTATTTTTTAAATAAATTTATGTTAACAAAGATGAATAAATACTGTAACAGATGTATTGCAAAAAAGGCCTCTAACACTAGCTTGCTCTACTCTTTTTCTATTCTATCTGTTTTCTTTTTATTTATTATATAATAAAAAAAAACCTTGCTATGTTTACTGCGTTATGATAAGTGAGACTTGTTATAGCACATGCATATCATTGCTCTTTTGTTGATTTTGACTGCTTTTATTGTCCTCATTTGTAAGTCGCTTTGGATAAAAGTGTCTGCTAAATGACTAAATGTAAATGTAAATGTAATGTATTGCTCATTGTTAATGTTATTTAATTATTTTTTTTTTTGCTTAACAATAGATATCTTTAAAGATGTTTACTAGATATTTACCTACTGCATTAAATCATTTCGTTAAACATGATTGGCGAGGCCTTCAGTTACTTTGAGATTGGTGCACCATTTAGAACAACAGGACATCTCTGCTGTGACATTTTAACAATAATCATTATCAGAAAAGATGCAACAAACATAGACTTGCTTTATAGCAAAATGGCACTTTCAGAGTGCACAGTGGGTCTTCTGATCTGCCTGTGGATGTTAAGAAGGGCAAGTGAAGGTGGCAGAGAGGATTATGGGCCCAGTTGTGGCCCCATGGTGGCCCATAAAGAGGAGTTAATGGCTTGGTGTGGAGTGAGAGAACTCCTGTGCCACGAAGGCTGTGAAAAGGGATGACTTTTACAGCGTGCTGATCCACAGCCTGTCGAACACTCCCCTTTTCTTCCTTGGCAGGGATTAGCAGGACTTTCTTTAGGATTTATGGCAAATGAACCGCTCTTAATGACGCCACAGTAGTCATCTCGCACACGCTGTCGTGCGGTTAGTGTCACATACTCCATGTGAAGCCCAGGCTGCACGTGCGGCTCTGAAACTCCCTCGGCAGGAGCAAAGTTTCGATGGTGTGAAGAAAGACATTCTTCATGTCACATTGAGGAGGAGGAGGAATACAAGATGGCAAAAAGTGTGTGTATGTGTGTATGCGGGCTGATGACTGACTAGGATGAGTGTGATGACCTGGACAGAGTGTGCAAACCGAAAGAAAGGATGCAGCAACAGGAGTCAAAATTCATGCAGCCTCCTGCTGAGCACATAGTCTGAGAGCAGGTGTTGATCTTTCAAATAATGATTCAGACAAGCAAATATATTGGCACTGTAGCTGTATCTTACTCAGTGATCACAGTTCAGATGCAAGTGCATATGACCATGCCCCTGTCTTTATCCTCTAATAAATATGGTTATTCAGCAACAATTCAAACTTAATGGCCCATGCACAAATAACGGAATAATTTAGACCATGCAAGATGGGCAAAGTTTTGATTATTTTAAAATGTATTTTATTATTTATGGTGAAAAATCTGTACAAATTGTAAAAGTTATCAGTTTAATTTGTAATTTTTTTTTTTTGAAATTTATTCTTATTCTTCTTATTTCTGAAAAGGAGTTTTTTTCTTCATTTTTTGGGCCTGTCCCAGTACACACACTTGCTGTCTTGGCCACTTGAGAACATGTGTACGTTATACTATGTACACAAGACCTTCTCAGGTCTGAAAATGACAAATCCCAGTGCCATTACGGAGCTACGAGCACCTTGTTTATGAGCAGAGGAATACAGTACACACGCATTCGTCGTGGTACTCCAGTGAATGGTGGCGGATGCTGATGCGGAACAGAAGAATTGTTGAATTGTCGTTATTTTTTATTTCTTTGAGCACAAAAAGTATTCTAGCAGCATCATAAAATTATGCTTGAACCACTATTGTCACATGGCCTATTTTAATGATGTCCTTACTATGTTTCTGGGCCTGGGAACATTGTCTGTGCAGGGTCAGAAAGCTCTTGGATTTCATCAATAATTTCTTAATTTGTGTTCTGAAGATGAACAAAGCTCTTACGGGTTTGGAACAACATGAAGGTGAGTAATTAATGACAGAATTTTCATTTTTGAGTGAACTTTCCCTTTAACGCACACTAAATCCACACTATCTCTAATACCACTTCAGAGTGGTATTTGAGGCTAAGCGTATCCCATTCATTACGTTCAGGAACTCACATACTCCGAAATCATGAGACGTGAGGAAAACTTTACAGTGCAAGTTAATCTGATTAGACATCACATATAATGGGTATGTAAATTTTTTTAAATATTTGCAACTGCTTTATCACAATTAGAAGCACCACAATTAAATTGTCATTCATGGGGGCTACTGAATAGAAATGTAGAAGTTTATTTTAAAGTGCAAAATAATTACATGTACAAAATATGTAAATAAACCTCTGTAAAAAACTTTACTTGCATTTTTACAACACTGTGTTGTAAGTGTGCTCTATTGTTTAATCAAAAGTTCTACACAGACTGCAAGTGTGAGTATTGGGACAAGCCCAATAGTTTTTTTTTTTTTTTTTTACATTGTTTTCTTTCACCACGCTCTACCCAAAAGTAAAAGTTCCGTCATCATTTACTTGCCCGGTCTCTGATGTATGTGACGTTCTTCATTCTGATAAACAGAAGTCCATATAATGCAAGTCTACAGGAAAGTTGATGCCGCACACAAAGCAAACACAATGGTAAACAATACGACACCAGTTGATGAATCTAAATGTTTTCAGAAGCAAAACGACAGGGTGTTGTGCGAAAAATACTTGTTTTAAACTTTTAGATTATCACTTCTAGACAATAGTTTTGAAATGATTCACGAGTTCACACTAGTCTTAAAATGCCAGGATGTTGGAGGTTCCTTACACTTGTATTATATATTACATTTCCCCCCTAAAATTCTTTGTTTGTGTTCATCTGAAAAACATCAGTTGTATACATCTAGCATGGCATGAGGGTGTGTAAATATTGTCCAACTCTGTGCATGTTGTACATTTTTCTTCAGGACAGTTGGTATGCAGATGACAACAGAACAGCAGCAAAGCATTTATCGTGAAATTACCGTCCTGTAATGCTTTCTAAGCCCTGGGCTTCTATGATGAGGACAACCTGGTGAAAGTGAAGCCTTGGATTACTCCGAAAGCCAAAGCCCTGTCATCTCACCTGTCATGCATGGCCAAACACAAAATATGGAGTGACTAGTGCTTCAACACTTTCTAAAGGTTAAAGTTAAAGTGTCAGATTTACAGAATCAGAACTGCAAGCAAACATCAGTGCAGCTAAAAAAGTGAAGGGAGGTCAATGATGACTTTATTGTTTAATCACAGCTGTAATTTCCATGCGTGACTAGATATTCATTCTAAAAGCATCAAAAGGCAATGCATAATGTTAATATGGATATCAGCCTCTTGTGATTTTACACAGTGGGATCTGACATATTTGTGACCCTGGACCACAAAACCAGTCTTAAGTCTCTTGGGTATGTTTTTAGCAATTGCCAAAAAAAAAACATTGTATGGTTCAAAATTATCGATTTTTCTTTAATGCCAAAAATCATTAGGATATTAAGTTAAGATCATGTTCCATGAAGATATTTTGTAAATTTCCTACCGTAAATATATCAAAACTTAATTTTTGATTAGTAATATGCATTGCTAAGAACTTCATTTGGACAACTTTAAAGGCGATTTTCTCAGTATTTTGATTTTTTTGCACCCTCAGATTCCAGATTTTCAAACAGTTGTATCTCAGCCAAATATTGTCCTATCCTAACAAACCATACATCAATGGAAAGCTTATTTCTCATGACTGGTTTTGTGGTCCAGGGTCACATTTGATGTTCCATAAACTCTGTTGGGTGTGAGAGTCAGTTTGTATGAAAATTCTTGGTGACATATATATAGGCAAATAATTACTTCTTCTTTAATTAACAGACCATCTTTTACTAGCAGGCATTGAGGTCAAAAAGCCATCATATGATTCTCCTAAAATTAAATCATTTTCCACAGACAATAAACAGTTATAGCTATTGGACTTAAACTTGATTTTTAATTAGAAATGCCTGATAAATCAGTCACTTTTGAACAAAATTAGAGTTTTTTTAATGTATTGGCATCAGTTGATGTTGAATATTTAATTGTACATACTCATATACGTTTACTGTACATTTAGATTACTTTTTTTGTCATCTAATGCTCCTTTTAAAATGTTAGTCTATTCCTTAATTATTCCTTAATTTATTTCTTAAATACTTAAAAAAGCACTAATAATGTAATAATGCTGCTAAAGGTAAATTTTAAAATGAATAATTAAAAAAAAAAGATTTTTAGTAATGTATTTAGACAAATAACACAGAACTTTAAGATTGGTCATTTATCTGTGTTGGTTATCTTGGCTATAATCTTGTTAATAATTATAATCTTGGTTATTTATCAGTGAGAACGTCTCAGGTTACGTATGTAACCCTAGTTCCTCTTCAGGAACTCGAGCTGCGTCGAAAACGCTAGGGGAACGCCTTCTGCGACCCACGCTCTGAATCACATGTGAAATCAGTCCAATAGCTGAACGGGACGTCACGGCGGATGACGTCATGACCAGGAAGCTATAAAAGCACGTGCGGCGGAGCCAGCGTCAGCTTCTAGGAATGAAGCAAGCGCCGGCAGGGACGTCGGAAGTATGGCACAGAGACGCAGCGTCTCGTTCCCTTGAGGAACTAGGGTTACATACGTAACCTGAGACGTTCCTCTTCAGGAACTCGAGCTGCGTCGGAAACGCTAGGGGAACGAGAATGCCCACGCCGCCAGACTTCTAAGTCTCTGCCTAGTGTGGAAGACTGCACAACTAGGGCGAGAGAACGGAAGAGCCGGGAGTGGCTCGCATGTCTAGCTCGTAAAACCTAACAAAGGTAAGGGGCGTGGACCAACCCGCAGCGTTGCAGATGTCCTGCATAGGCACACCCGCTAAGAAAGCCTTAGAGGCTGCCACACTTCGAGTCGAGTGAGCCTTGACCCCTAACGGCGAGGGGAGATCAGAGGACTCATAACATAAGGAGATGGCATCCACTATCCACCGACTGAGGGTCTGCTTAGTTGCTGGAAGACCTCTCTTAGGGGGACCGTAGCACACAAGCAACTGGTTTCCCCTAGCGTTTTCGACGCAGCTCGAGTTCCTGAAGAGGAACATTGATTTTTATAGAAATTGTAAAGGTTTATAGACATTGTAAGGTTTATTTTAAACCTGTTTAATTAGGCTATTTACACATCTGGCTGTCAGATCTCTGTCAGTTACTTATTATTAAACGCCACAAATATAAGACATATAACATTTCAAAACAGCAAAAAAGCATAAAATGTAAAAGATATAGTTACCATCTGAAACATGCTAGACTAATTAGAGCGACAATCATGGCAAGACCGGTATTGTCATGACGTCTCATCAGCATTCCCCTCACGATGTCAACTCTGTCACCTGTTGCCATAACAGCCATCTGTGCTGCACATCAGTGCCCGACAGGTTTCAGAAACAAGATCTCAAATTATCATCACCTATCATAAATAATAAAAAAAAATCATTTATTTCAAACAACTTTTGCTTAATACTGACAGAAACAACTTTAATACATAATGCATAATATAATTAATGAATTCAAAGATATATGCTATATATATATATATATATTGTTTGCATGAACTACTTCTAGCAATACTCTGGTATTAAAAATGTGGAGCACAGTCCGCCACAGAATGAGTCTTAATTTGAAGATATTAAGGTTCTTCAGATAGTGGTAATATGGTAATATCTCATGACCTTTGGTATACTGCATTATCTGCAATATCACCTGAAACCAAAAGGTTTTTAATGGTTTATCCTTTGTCATGTTATGAAGATAATGCAGTTCACTGAATTCACTATTACTCTTTATTACCAAAGGCCTGGAAATACAGCCTAGAAACAGCCTTTTTTTCCTCAAATCTACTCTCTTCTTTGCTTTCTAGTCTTTATGCATTCTGTTTTGATCAGTAACAAAAGTTATTTCCTACAAGGAAGAGTAAAACAAGTCTCATTATTATTAAAAGGCAGTTCAAAACCGGCCAGGATTTGCTCAAGGCTTATCAGATTCTACTGCTGATGTCTGGATTGACTAATTCTTGATCTGAGCTGGTGAAATGACATTTTTGAATGGGCAGCCACTGGGTTGCTGTTCCCTCTGGAAGCAGTCTGCACATGCATTATTGATATTGCCGATACACATAGACTTTAATGGCTTGCTTTGAAAAGAGTAAGAACTTTTCCAGCTCCTTAAGAAAAAGGATGTTACATCTTCCTGACATCTAGAAGCTTCTCCCTGTGCAATTAATGGAAAAGTGTTACAGATCACTTTTGTGGGTTAATGCATCACAATTTTTCCAAATGTGGAGAACTTAATTATTGCATATTTGTTTACTTAAGCTTAATAATAGTAATAATAACTGCAAATAATTGAATATGGCTAAAAAAAATATTTAAGAAAAGATCATTTATTTATAATTTATTTGCGGATGTTGCTTGTTTTGATGCATTATGTAATGCAGTTACATTCATACATTTGTGAATTTGTGGCTTAAAGAAATAGTTCACCCGAAAATTTTAATTAGCTGAAAATGTACTCACCCTCAGGCCATGCAAGATGTAGATGAGTTTGTTTCTTCATCTGAACATATTTGGAGAAATTTATCATTACATCACTCGCTCCCTAATGGATTCTCTGCAGTGAATGGGAGTTCAGACAGCTGATAAAACCATCACAATAATCCACAAGTAAATCAAGTAATGTCCATAATACATAACGCTTCCTCCCTTTTGTCCACTCACATTGAAATCGTCTGACATATTTGTTTTGGACTGTTTTGACTTGCAAATTATGCTTGATCTGTGCATATTTCTCTCCTGATTCAGACAAGATGACTTTTTCACTGAAGAAATTAATATGGATAGAGAACGTCTCAGGTTACTTATGTAACCATGGTTCCCTGAGTAGGGAACGAGACACTGCGTCCTCTAGGGGTCGCTATGGGGAACGCCTCGTCGTGACCCGTGTCTGAAGCATACATTGAAAAAACACCAACTCGTTGGCCGGCGACAGCCATGACGTCACTACCGGTGCGACTATAGTATAAATAGACCCCTAGAGGACGCAGTTCGAAGTTCCCATGAAAGGGAACTCCTATTTTAGCTTGAATCAACAGTTTGAAGTTAAATTTGCTTATCATAAACATGCAGTGTTTTGCTTGGAGTCGTGTCATTTACTTGTGTATTATTGTGATGTTTTTATCAGCTGTTTGGACTCTGATTCTGACGGCACCCATTCACTGCAGATGATCCATTGGTGAGCAAGTGATGTAATACGTTTCTCAAAATCTATTCAAACTCATCTACATCTTGAATGATCTAAAGGGATACTAAATTTTCTGTAAATTTACATTATTCAGTCAGCTATTCCATTAAGCTTTTCAATTTGGCTAATGCATGTATCCCACAAAAGTATTAAAGGGGTCATATGATGCTTTTTTAAAGATCATTATTTTGTGTATTTGATGTAACAGAATATGTTGACATGCTTTAATGTTCAAAAAACACATTATTTTTCAAATACTGTACACTATTTTAGGTCCTCTATGCCCCGCCTCTCTCAAACGCTTCGTTTTCTACAAAGCCCCCTCCTTTAAAGAATATCTCTTTGGTTTTGTGACTTTAGTCTTTCTTTGCAACGGGATCTTATCTATGCACAATCAGCTTGTAACACTCCAAAGAGAAAGGAAAACTTGAAATCGCATCATATGACCCCTTTAAAATATGACATCGAATCCCATTTGTAGTTGTGTGCCTCTGTTTTTTTTCTTTCTCTCCTTCTGTTAATTTCTTAGGCACGCCTACACGGCACGACTATTGGTTCGAAAAGCTGTCTATCTTTATTAACGTGAGTGACGTCATGGTTTCCGCTGCCAATCCTGTCTAGCGCCAGGGTTTAAAAGTGCGACGGGATGAACGCGAAGACAGTTTTGTTTTCCTGTTGCTTTGTGAATTCGTTTAATCTGCCTTTTTATTAGTTTTGATGATTTTCTTGCTCCAGGGGAAAATTGGACAGGTTAGTATTAGTATGTCACGTGACGTACACATTGCAACATCCAGTGACTTTGATATATAAGACACTAATTTAGAATTGAGCGCCACTTTTGTATGTTTTGGTTTTTGATTAGGTAGAACAGGTAAGGTAGGGCGTGAAAACGCTGAAGACTTGCTTTCTTACTTTTTCTTTCTGACAGTTAGGTTAGACGTTGGACTTGAGTTAGATTGGTTTTGTTTTATTTTATTTTCTTTGGCACCACTTGTGTCCTTTTCCCCGGTTTATTGTTATTTTGTTTTCTGCTAATGCTTATGCAATTATTGTTTTTTGTTTCTCTTTGCTATTTTGATACTTTTAAAATTTTTTCTACATTTACTGCTGTTATCTCATGCCTTCTTCTTTAATGGTAAAAATACACAACCTTTATTGGAAAATTTGTGTAGCATTTTGTCTCTTGCCACCACCACCAATGCAAATAATGACCACAGTCTCAATGTTGCCTCTTCTAACCCTAGAATAAAATTAGAAAGTTGTAACACCATTGCATTTCCATTGCTGTGACATTAGTGCAATGTTTTCTTTAGTACTGTGCATCAACTCTGTGTCTTTTGTGCATCCGTTCATCTGTGCCCTGCAGGCAGTGTAATTAACCCTCTATCGATCAGCCTGTGGACACCCTGCGGTGAGGCGGCCCATGATAACTGCTTGTTGCTGGGCTTCTCCATGTGTGCTCTTAATTCATATTTAATCGATATTCCATTAAAGTTGTGTTTCTACAAAAGCCCAGAGTGATCTGAGTGGGGCTAGTAAATCAGCCAGTGTGGCTTTGTTTTTTTTGGTTGGACAATTCAGCAAGTTTTTAGATCTGTCCGGTCACTGTCCTGAGTAGCCAGGCGGGGAGAGGATAATCCTACAATGTCGAGGTGACTGAGGGGAAAGTATTGGATGGTCAAACGCTAAGGCCATCGATTAGGAGTTTTACTGTCACTGCTGTGGCCTTTGTCTGTCAGTGGTGACAAATGAGTCCCCTGTGGTAAATATAAGGCCCTTGTGGACATCTAGAGGCAATGTTTGTAAAGATCAGAAGAGGTTTTTGCTGTTAACTGATTATCATTCAATACACAACATACAGTGGGTTTGGAAAACCCAATACCAACCAGAAAAAAAAGTGCTTTGCCATGAATGTATACTTTTCTTCTGTCTGTCGTCCTAAACACCTGCCAGTCTAAACATCACTCTCACTTCTTCTTCTTACCTGATGAATTTATCAGATAAATAAAGTTGTTTCTGTGACAAAGCAGCATCCGTGTTGTAGT
The DNA here is from genome assembly GCF_001515625.1 of Sinocyclocheilus rhinocerous. Taxonomy (NCBI): domain Eukaryota; kingdom Metazoa; phylum Chordata; class Actinopteri; order Cypriniformes; family Cyprinidae; genus Sinocyclocheilus; species Sinocyclocheilus rhinocerous. The sequence continues at coordinate 1,325,187 of NW_015647952.1, forward strand.
AGCATATGCCTTGAGTATGGAAGAGCTCTCGTGACAGGAGTTGTCCGGCAGCAGCTGACAGGCTATCACAGAGCAGAGATGAGGAGCAGCAGTTTGGTAAATGATTAAATGCTCCTCGCTGTACTGAATACATAACAGGCCTCTCATGAGTCACTGCATATCAGTTCAAGTAGTTTCATGAAAGAAATTTCAAAGGTCGTTTTTTTTATTTACATACTTTGTACTTTTTTGTACCAACTGTGTTAATTTTAGGGTGGAGTATGGATTAAGATTTGATTCTGAATCACTAGTTCTCAATTTAGTTCCAGTTTAATTTAGGCATATTTAAGTTACAATGTCCATTTGCTTATCTATATTTGCCAATGCTATAAATTATACAGGACAATGTTTCTGACTGTTTCAAATGAGTAATTCATATTTCTGATTTATTAATTTGTTATTTAGTATTATTATAGTATCTATTGATATTTTGAATTGGCTTATGTTTTTATATTTGCATGATTTTCATTTTTAAGTTTTAGGAACTTTATGTATCTTTGTCTTTTTAGTTTTTTTTTTCTCGTAAATGTTATGTTTAGAGATGTTTCTGTTTAGATTTATTTTTATTTCAGTTTTGTTATTTTAGTACCTCAACTTGAATTTCAGTTAGTTGCCAAGGCAACATTTTTAATTTTCAGTTTATCTGATATTTATATTTTATTTCAGTTTTATTTAAATTAATGATTTTTTAAGTGAATAATATCAAAACTGATATAAAGATATAATGTTTTTTGATCCTCTCAAAAGAATGGTTAATAAGAGTCATTTATTTGTGAATTGTACTAAAATGGTCACGTTTTGTTTATTGCCATTATTTCATAGTACACAGTTTTTTCTTTTGCATGACATATGATGCAGACTCAAAAGTTTAAGGGCCAGATTTACTAACAACTTGCGCCAGAGCAAACCGTCTTTTGCCGTTGAAATAGTACTGTCAGGATTTACTAAAGACGCGCAGTGAAGAATTAGCGCTGAAAAGGCGTAGACAGTTACTTTTGTGCCTGACCTTATTGAATATGCATTTGTAGGAGTTTCCCTTTCAGGTGCAAAATTTATGGGAGGAGAGTATTAAAATGAATCACACAACGCCATTTACTAACGTTTGCACTCGTCAAATTACTGGTATTTGTGCCATTATTTAACGCCCAAAAAAAGCATGTCTTAAATTATTTTGCGCTTGTGCCGTAGATCACCCCGATTAGCATCGGCTCTGCTTATTTACGACTACGCTAATTTGTGCAGCGCTTGGTATATTGCATTGGTCGATATGTAAATGAGATGTTGCGTCTGTGTTCTTTAAATTGCACATTGTCAGTAAATCACCTGCAGACATTTCCACGCACATCTAATTTGCCCTGTTTAGTAAATCTGGCCCTAAATCTTAAAAAAAGGCCTAAGGATTTTAAAAAATGTTTAGCTTGTAGCACATTGGCAGTGTCCTTGTTTTAAGCATCAGGATATACCTTGGACAGACTTGACATTTTTTGAGACTTTTTGAGCTTCCAGAACTCAATTTCTTCAATGGGAGGTCATTAAAAAAGTTGTTAGAGCTACAATAAGATATATTGGAGTTCAGGTGGGTCTTTTCAACGTGTGAAATTGAATTTTACAATACTAATGAATTAGTAACAAGTCATTTATCAACCATTTAAATAGTGGCTTATGCAAAATTAATACCTTTTGAATAAGTTATTAACAGGAACTTGTAAAAATGGTTCTGGGAGGCTCACTGCCATTGTTAAATGTTAAGGAAAAGCAGAGGCAATGACAAAACTTCTGCTGAGCAGTGTGAAAGGTAGGTGTTAGATCTGTAATCTCACAGGTGTCTCCACAGATACCAAATGAGAAAAAAAATGCAAGTGTAGACAGAGGAGAGCGAGAACAAAATTGAACCATGTACATTATATGAACATTTCCTCAGGCCATTTGTCACACAAATGATATTACCTCCTACCTCAAAAAAGACTGTGAGGCAGAGCCGGTGCTTGAGGCTCTAGAGGAAGACTTTTGGCAGAAACACTCTTACAGGAGAAAGCGTAGAGAGAAAAGTCAGTTCTTGAAGAACAAACTTGCTCGTCTCTCACTCAGAGACACCTAATCTAACCTTATCCACCACAACTCCACTCTTAATACATGGGAGACTGTCATTTAGTCAGCCAGATCAGGGCTGTCAGGTGTCTGGAAATTCTAGTCCTTCTTTCCGAGGGAGAGCAGAGGGTGGGGATTCGGATTTAATGTGATTGGGATGTTAGTGACGGCATTTCTGGCTTATCGCCTGGACGTCTGCTGCAGGTGACACGGCCGACAGTAATGAAAGTCTTACTCTGGTGGAGATGAGGCCATCAGAGCTTAGAGTCAGGCCTCTATCTGATTTAGAAGAGAGCTGTGGAAGAAAAACTCAATGCCAAAACTACCGGACACAAGTGCATTCTGGGTCTGGACATGGGTTTGCTGTTTCTACAAGAATCTTTCCACAGGTTATTTAGACAACTAATGGTTATATGCAGTTAAAACATGTTTACTGGTTAGTGCACTTCCCCAGCTTAGCAGTTATTAGTGTTTCTTTTATTACATTGCTTTTTAAAACATTAGGGTCGGATATATTCATTTTTTTTAATACATTAGACTTTTTGTTCAACAAGGATACGTTAAATTCATGAATAGAAAATCAAAAGAACATTTATTTGAAATAAAACATCTTTTTTAACGATGTATAAGTCTTTACTGTCACTTTTGATTAAATTTTCCTCAGAAATATTAAGCAGTTCAACACAACCAAAATAGTATGCATATTAGAATGATTTCTGAGTGATCATTTGACACTGAAAACTGGAGTAATGGCTGCTGAAAATCCAGCTTTGCTATCACAGGAATAAATGACATTTTAAAATATATTCAAGAAATGATTTTTTTAAAATATATTTCACAGTATAACTGTTTTATTGTACTTTGATTAAATGTAGCCTCGAGCATACAAGACATTTAAAAAATATATTCAAAAGTTTTGAGTTGGAAAGATTTTATTTTATTTTATTTTGAATATAAATGCAATTCCCAAATTAAAATTCAATTTGAAAAGAAGTAGGATATAGAATTGCAATTAAAATTCTGAATGCAAGGAAGTACGATTAAAATAAATTGAAAGTAATTCATGTAAATGTAATTTTTAACAGGAATCTTTGTTGTATTGTTTGACATGACACAAAATTTGTTTTGGCAGTAGTTTATACATTTCATTCTGTATATTTATTATGTATAATTGATTTTCACAGACCAGGGTGGATAACTCACATGGACTAAAGCCTTTTAATTTCTAATTTTGATTTTATGGGGCATTTAATTATTGCTTATAAAGACTAGAAATGTAGGGATCACAAAATAATTATAAACTTGGGTGGACAAGTTGAGTTATTTGACTGAGTTGTAGTACCACTAATTAAATAACTCTGAGATTCTGAGAAGAGAAAGAAAAGAGTCTGTATGTGTCAGGAAGTCCTTCCTCTCCACCAGCGCCAATTATCTTTGGAGATGGCAGGGCGACACTGATTCCGGCACGGGGTAAGATGGGGTGGAGGTGGGTTTGCTGTCCTCACCTCTCTCCCACTGTGTGTGGGCAGCCAGCCATCTCATTACCACACACAGACCACAGCCTCAAGTTTCACCTCCTTTCTTCTATTTTTGTCATCTTTTTTCTTGTACTAGTCTCCTGTTTTTGCTTCTCCACTCGCCATCACTGTTAGTATGTTTACTGCCAGGTGATCACAATGATCTATAACCTTCTTTATATGAACACAGGATGAAAACATCCACAACACTTTGTCTCCTGTGTTTGGGGTCACTGGATAGAGGGAACAGGATAAAAGTTTTCTTTTTCTTTCAAACATAGATCCAACAAGCATGGTTCCTTAGTGATTCCAAGTACATCGCTAGATTCTTTTTATAGTTAAAAAATTGAAATGATTATTTACTGACCTGAGAAGTAGGCTATTCACTGTATTTGATTATGATCATTGTTTTAACCAGAGTTTCTAAACTTGGGTTTGTGAAGAAACTGCAGAACACTGAAAGGTAGCTAGCTACCAAGTTAAGGTTGGTAATATAAGAATAATCATCTGTTTGAATTCCTCTTTGGTGGAATGTCTTGTTCGTGGATATACCATTATATTTAATGTCACATGATCTTTCAGAAATCGATTTAATGTATCCTTGCTAAATAAATAATAATAATATACTTTTATGTATACAGATATTCTTTTTCAAATCACCGTAAACTTTTGAACTGCTACATACTCACAAAGTTTCATAGAGAAATGGAAAGAATACGGATATTCTTGATTTCTGAAGGCAGTAACCCTGTCCACCAGTAACAACATGCTGAGTAAGTGGGATGTTTGTGGCAACAAACAAATGAATTTAAAGGTCGCTAAATACGCTGTCATTAAATGTAGTGGGATAATGTGTCGAAAGTAAACTTTTAGTTCCCTTTAGTTTCCACACATTTGCTGGGTCAGTGATAAGGTTAATGTTGCCTTGTAAAAGTGTTTGGATTAGTTACAAAGAGAAGAAACTAAACTAGTGAAATGAACTGTAGCTCACAGTTATATTAATGCTACACAGGGATACTGCTTGCAGCCACCAGACCTGAACTCTGTTTGTATTTTTGCATGCCCTTGAAACACCCTAGAAAATAACAGTACACCCACTTGATAGAGAGCCTGTGCCCCAGAACTGATGAAGGCCCGGAAACACCCCTGAGTGTAACTGCAGAGTGAAATCCTTTACAAACACCAGGCTACATCAGAAAAGTACAACAGTGAGGTCTAAAAGATGGTTATGATTATAAATTAATCTTGAAGCTATTTTAGTTACTTAAGGCGGTTTGAATATTAATGCTTATAACCAGCCGTGTTTTCTCAGGGCCTCTGATGCAGTCATGTTTCTGCCTGGATGTCTTTGCATAACATCAATCTGGACCTGACATGACATGAACCCTGCGGGAACAGCTTCAGGTAGAGAGAGGGAACTGTTCTCAGAAAGCTCCGCACAGTGAGGATAGGGGAATGGTCTCAAAATATCTAATTTTGTTTTCTATGTTTTCTGTCACACTGAGAATTATGAGAATGTCAGTTTGCAGTTTGCAGCGGTTGCTGTGATACTACTTCTGTTGACTGACAGGCCTGAAAAGGTCTGAAATAACTGTTTAACAGTACAAGTTATTGTGTATATATTTAAAACTGTTGATAAAACACTTGTGTTTGTTGTGTCCATTGAACTGGTTCCTGAGAGCTCTACCAGGAAATTTGAGGTTGAGACTCTTGTTTTTGACATGAAATATCTGTAAAACTATTTTATGTTAAGAAATCTCTTTCTTTTTACATTTGAACTTTTGTCTCTATTGGATAAGAAGAAGCCGTCATGCATCTGTCACTAATTGTTTGATTCTTCATGGCCGGGAGCCAGGTTGTTACAAGAATGTTTAGCACAGTCATTTTCCCAGTTAACGTTCTCTCATGTCAGGCATGACGTAGACTACCAGAACCCTTTGTTCTCGTCTGCGAGGTTTCATAGAGACATTTACGGATCTGTGAGTGTTCATCAAGACATTTACAGACTTGTGCAGAGCGGATATGAGGAATGTGCATGAATTCATAATTAAAGATTACAGTTGAGAACTTTTTTCAAACATCTGTTCTGAATGTAGCTTCACAGTCAAAGTTAATTAGTCTTCTTGTTTCTCAGGTGATCGGGGTAGCATATCGAGATGCTGTCATTTCACTGCATCAGTCGCCTACGGATAATGAAAGCAAATTGAATATACTCCTCGACCAAAGTTATAACTAGAAGTAAGTGACGAGCCTCCAGAATCCCCTTTTGAGTTGGAAGTCTCTATATTCTTTAAGGTTTATGGTTTTCAATTTACTAGTTTTATGTGCCAGTTCTCTGCATCAAAAAACATGAACTGTAACGCAAATAGAGTGTTATGCTGTGATAAAAGCTTAAAAAACTACTTCGATAAGGGACAGAAATATTCTGAGTGCAGTTTGAATTCAAAAAGTACTGTAAGTGTAATTTTGGGATATGATGTGCTACAGCATCTCTCTGCCCATTTATTACATACAAGTTTAATCAAACTGACCTGACAACAACATTTTTGTACTTTGTTTATACCTACGTTGTTCATTTTACATTGCCAATTGCAAAATCAAACCTGTGGAGATCATCTTCAAGTTTCAGCCTTACAAACTGAAAATTAATTGCAGTATTCGAAGTCTAAATAGGGTCAAAGGGTCAAGTCTGGCCCTTGAGGTCTACTTACTTGCAGAGTTTAGCTCCAGTCTTGATCAAACTCATCTGCATGTAAATTTCTAGTAAACCTGAAAACCATGGCTGTGTCCAAAACTCCAATCGCGAAATGATTTCGGCAAGGTTTCTGAAGCAACACAATGGCTTAATGGTCTACAACAAAATACACCAACTCGAACACGAATATTTAATTAATATAATAGTGATTTCCCGCTAGAAATAATATCAAATGTGGAATAAGTTGGTTAAAAACATATATTTACACACAAACTAACCACCAACCACAATTTTCAGATGCCATATTTATTTTTAGCTCAACTGACATGGAATAGAACGCACAGGATTATGGGATATCAAAGGCAGCGAAGGATACATTTATGCTGCCCTGAAAAATTGATCAAATGAAGGCATCTCAGCAAACAGGAAGATAACTTGGATTCGGACGTGCCTTGATGCCTTCCTACCTTGGAATGGATCCTCCGAGGGCAGCATTTTTCAGCTTTCGGACAGACCCCCTGTTTAGCTTGTTTAGGTGTGTTTGATAAGGGTTGGCCCTAAGCTCTGCAGGAAAATGGACCTCGAGGGCTGGAGTTGAGAACCCCTGGACTAGACATATGCTCACTTCATTCATTCTGTTTGTGTCTCTTCAAAAGGAAGTTTTTTTTTTTCCAGTTGCCTTATTTTCCCCGACTCTTCATACTACCGCAAAAGGGAATAGAGAGATATCTCTGAGGATGAATACATTCACCACAGTCTGCTTACTAATGGGCGACACAAATGCAATAACACATTGGCATGATGAATATGCAGTCTAATGTTTTTCTGTGGAATCTACAAAAAAGCCTCCCTCCCATCTCTTTCCATCTGTTTATGCAGCTAAATGTAATTTTGAGGTGTTTCTCTTTCTTTTGGTAATTATAATGGGACTTTAGCAAAGCATCATTCATATATGTGATTGACAGAAAGACCAAAGTGCTTTTTGCAGTAATACAGAGTCTAAATTTAGAGGTTTTCTGGCAAGCTTTACATGAGTTTTCTTTCTCTGATACTTATGGCAGGGTCAAAGCTTTGATCATAACACCTGTCATAACCTGTAGCGCTGACCTTTATGAACTCTATATCCATATCTTTTCCAGATTGCCTTTTTTTCAACAGATCTCTTTTATGTTTGGCCTGAATTGGGGTCAAGCCCGCTTTCACTCGCTTAATGTTTGCTGATCTGTTAGAACGAACACAATTAAAGTTTGTTTGAAGCCAAAAGCCCCCAAGAACTTAAATTTGTAAAAAAAAAATAATAATAATTGTAGTATACATTTTCTTTGTCGGTTGTGTCAGTGATAGCTCACATCGGTGTTGCAGATGGCAGAGACACTGCAGTTATCAGTATTGTATCATATCATTCAATCCTGTGGTTCATTATTGTGTTCAGTTTCCAGATCTCAATCTGTTGTTGGCTTGACAGTAGAACAGCATTAGCCAACCGTTTAAGTCATATGAGAAGCATTCACCATATTCTTGGCTCATGAATATTCAAATCATAACTGAGTCCTGATTGGAAAGCACCGTGAACACTCTATGGCCACTTAACGGTTTTCATTTCTGTTAATAATACTTGAATATGCTGAAAGCTGCGGTCCCATTACAGGTGGAAAGCACTAGATCTCTCAATACACCTGGGTTTCACACTCTCATGTTTATTCTTATGGGCTTTGTAATTGCATAATGAACCTGGACAGAAAAAGAAAAAAACACAGCTGTTATTTTGGGTCATGTTGCCAACCACTGGCTGCCACCCGTTGTGTGAGATTTCCGCCCCCCCCCCTTTTTGCATGTATGTATTTTTGACAGATGGGTCACTTGGCTTCCTTTCAGAAAACAACAACAACAAGCGGTTTTGGCTGTCAAGCGCACAGGCTTTGTGAGACTGCATGTTGTCACCGCTGACTTCTCAATATTTCCATCATTCCAGCATGTTGGAATTTAAAATTACCCATGATGCTTTTCATAAGACATCTTTACACAGGCTCTGTGCCTGTTTCAAAATTTGTGCCAGTTCTGAAGCTTTTGCTTCTGTATAAATTATTTGCTGCAAAAGTGCAGCCTTGAACTTTGTATTTATTTGTTGATTTATTTATTTACTTCATACATAATTTAATGTCATAATTATTATATTATTATTATAAAATACATAACAATGTAAATGAAACCTAATTAGTTATATAGACTGTGCCTCTTTCAAATGCTATGCCAGTTCTGATACTTTTGTTTCTATATAAATTATATTTATATATTTATTTATTTACTTCCCAATTGTATGTATGTATGTATGTATTTAATTTTATTTCAAAATTATTTATAATTATAGTAAAATTATAAAACACACTCTAAATACAATGCAATAATTAATTATATACTCTGTGCCTCTTAAAAATTCTGTGCCATTTCTGGTGCTTTTGCTGCTGTATAAATTATTCAGTATTAATTTTATTATTATTAATTACAGTAAAATTATAAAATACAATATAAAAATACAATAATTCACACAATAATACAGTAATAAAAATTCAGATTTTAAAGATAAATTACAGAACTTCATATAAAAAATAACATTGTTTGTGGTATCAAAATGTCTGTGTGAATGGATTTATGCACCGTCTTACATCTTAGCCATGTGAAGACGTTTACAAAAGGTAAATCCTGTGGTGTGCTGTGGATGCTGTTTAATGGCTGTCTGATATAGCTATACTGCAGTGATTCATGATGGACAATTTTTGCCCAAAGCTGAATGACCCATGTTGGTGCCCAGGGCACAGGGGTCACAAAGAGCGAGCTGCAACATGAGCAGAAGGCTTTCTGGTGTCCCTCTGGCTCATGTGCTTGTTGTGTCTGTGTGTGTCACTCGTGTCACAAATGGTGATCCAGTATTGCAAAACTATTTTTGCACACTCCAGAAAATATTAACTTCTACTCAGAACACAAGCTCAGAATCGGACAGTGAGTCTGTCCATCATTAATCAGTCCTAATGAAGATTCAATTTTGAAAAGCCAGGTCTGTCTTCTGAAATGCATTTCATTAGCACAAGCATTAAAAAGACTTTCAGCCATTTTAGCAACTAACAAAAAGTGAATCATTTATAGATATCAATACGAAGCCAGAGCAGGTTAGACAGCCACTTTCTAACTCTGTTTGTAAGTAGATGTCAGGCTCATTCAGAGCTGCTGATATATTCTTAGTCCAGCAAACGTGAGCAAAACTCCCAGCTTCCTGTCACTCACCTTCAGGTCATTACAGAGCGGCCCGCAAAGTTTTTGCCAATAAAAAGACAGCAGTTATTACATGCACTGCTGCACGACCCTGAATTCCTCAGACAACGGGATTAATTATAACGAAGGACAAAGAGAAGCTTATCTGTTCTTCTGTGCTCGCTTATGTCAGTGCATGACAATAACTGAAGGAGCTGCTGAAAAAGGTGTAGATGACTTTTGCACATCTATGAAGACCTGGTATGTGTGTTACATATATATATTAAATACATAAAGTAAACACATTTTACAAAATGAATGAAAATGTTGTTTCACAAAACTTCTAGTGGAAAATATTTACTCTTTCAATTCTCATGTTTGTTTAATTTATATCCAGAGTAAAAGGATGATCAGGATCACAAATTGTAAAATTGTTACGCCAGTCAGTCGAAATTCATCTGCAGCTCAGTCAAACAAAAGATCAAGTCCAAGTGAACAGCATTACGGTTTGCCACACAAGTCAACATTCTGTGTACGTCTCGGGTGAAGTCTTCAGTCTGGAAGTCCCCTGGTGGTTATGCAATGGATGAATATTTAATTGGCGAAGTTTGGGTTCGACCACACACACACAAAACAAGCAGAAGCTGTGTAGACCTTTTAGTTGTGAAAGATTCAAGCTGTGGCCAAAGTTTCATTTTGTTTAGAATTTTTCAGTAATGGTGTAATTTTGCAACATTATGAATAAATTACATTAGATATGTTTCGTTTTTTATGTTCATAGTCTTACGTAGCCAGACTTTAGACTTGTAGAATAAAGTCTGGTCCATGTTGCATCTTATTCTGACAAGGGGTGGGCGATATGAGCAAAATATCACGATATGAGTCATTTTATTTCACGGTAACGATAGCATGATTTATTGTTGCTTTAAATAAGATCTTTATGATATAAACATTTTTGATACCATGAAAATGTAATAATTCTTGTCACAATCAAACAAACAAAAAACCTATATACAAGCAATAGGGAAAAAAACTACAGTTGGACAAATAGATAATACATGCTACATACATTATATAGAGTAATCAAATGTATAAAAACACTGCATATTCTTCATTGTGTAAAATAAACATATATGTCTTCTTATTAAAGTTACAAAAGTGATTTAGTCAAGAGCAGTGAGAGATTTTCTTTCTTACAGTTTTTGATTAACATGAAAGACAGACAACAGGAATATTAGACTGCTGTCACTTTAAGAGCTGCCCAGACCCAATATAATGTTACACATGTGTTTTCTTTCTCAGCTGTTCGCTTTCTAAATGACTGTATTTATGAGGATACTTGCAAAGACGGGCATTTTAACACATACAAGCAATACGTTTTCGTGACCACCTGAGCGTGTATAGAGAGGATAGACCAACATCTCTACCGGTTAACAAATTTCTACTGGTTAATTGTGTCCTGTTAATTGTGTACCGGTATATCGCCCACCCATAATTCGGAAATAACTGTCTGATCAACATGTAAAGCTGCCAACTGCATTTCTTTCCTTTGCATGTCATTTAGTGGCACATATTTGCTAGTATTATATTAAATTATAGCAGATATTTGACCAGTGCCTGTTTTTTAGTTTAGTTCATTTTAGTGCCTTAAAAATCTATCATCATTAGTGAACCATAACGTTTAGACTAGATAACTATGCTGCTGTGGAATGTCTTCATTAACCTTTGTGTAAAATAAACATATATGTCTTCTTATTAAAGTTACAAAAGTGATTTAGTCAAGAGCAGTGAGAGATTTTCTTTCTTACAGTTTTTGATTAACATGAAAGACAGACAACAGGAATATTAGACTGCTGTCACTTTAAGAGCTGCCCAGACCCAATATAATGTTACACATGTGTTTTCTTTCTCAGCTGTTCGCTTTCTAAATGACTGTATTTATGAGGATACTTGCAAAGACGGGCATTTTAACACATACAAGCAATACGTTTTCGTGACCACCTGAGCGTGTATAGAGAGGATAGACCAACATCTCTACCGGTTAACAAATTTCTACTGGTTAATTGTGTCCTGTTAATTGTGTACCGGTATATCGCCCACCCATAATTCAGAAATAACTGTCTGATCAACATGTAAAGCTGCCAACTGCATTTCTTTCCTTTGCATGTCATTTAGTGGCACATATTTGCTAGTATTATATTAAATTATAGCAGATATTTGACCAGTGCCTGTTTTTTAGTTTAGTTCATTTTAGTGCCTTAAAAATCTATCATCATTAGTGAACCATAACGTTTAGACTAGATAACTATGCTGCTGTGGAATGTCTTCATTAACCTACATACAGTTACCTTCATACAATATAAAAATGAACGAATAATTCATAATCTGAATCTAAATTTATAGATGAAAGGCTGCCAGTGTACGCTGTGCTGTAAAATGCCACAGTTACTGAGGTAATGTGAATAATGAACAAAGCCTGTCTTACTATCACTGATATAATACAGTTCATCAAATAGACTAAAACTGAAGGATGCCATTCACATTTTCATTAAAATTGTCGAGGAAGAAAGCATCTTAAATCGGAGCTTTAAGGTCCACTGACATCAGCGATCTTGACAGATGTCATGTTTTATGAAAGCACACTCAGCAAAGCATTCAAAGATAAAAGCATCATGTCATTTTAGTCTACAATGAATCCAGGCTCCTGTTGAACAGCTTCTGCCCATTTGTGCTGCTAAGCTCTAAATGACATTGAGTTCCATTAGCTCATTAGAGGTGAAGCAGTGTGTATTTCATTCAGTGAGATAATGAAGCACACTGCTCATTAGCATTTCACAGTACATGTCAGATGCATCTCTAGAAATTAGTTCATTGTTTTAAAGTAATTTGACAATGTGACCCATGACGAGACGCTCACTCATGTAGATAAGATAAAACTTCAAATAAATGATGTGGAAAAGATAAACAAAGGGGAAAATGGAGATATGGCTGGAAGCCTACTGATATAAATTTATAGAGGAAATAGTCACACTTTATGCCTCTGAATATTTATCATGGTTGGTTTGCTTTAGAAAGAAAAGGTTAAAAAATACTGAAGAGGCACTTTGTCACAATGAGACTTCTGTTCTCAGGGCAATGATAATAAAATAAAATTTAAAAAATATGACATTTAAATTTAAATTGAAAAATATATATTATATTTATATATATATTATAAGGTTGAACTGTTCTCAGGCCAAGATAATACCAAGATAAAACCATGTTTGGTTCCACAAAGAACCATTCAGTCAAAGGTTCTTTAAAAAAACATCTCTTTCTTACCTTTTAATAATCTGAAGAACCTTATTTTGCCACAAAGAACCTTTTGTGAAACAGAAAGGTTCTTCAGATGGTAAAGGTTCTTTATGACACCATTTAGACAAAAAAGGTTCTTCTTTGGCATCGGGAAGCACCTTTATTAAGAGTGTACACTCTGACAAATACTTGATTTCATATGTCTATAAGCTATGTCTGTTTGAAACTATTGGCCCAATTATGCTGGTTGCCAGAAGGACATTTCTAACTCCAAATTATACTGACATTGAGTAGAGAGGGAGGTTTGAGACCAATTATCCTGCTTAAAACCGTTTATTTCAAATGACTGTTTGCTTAGCGGTAAACGCCAGTCATTAGAGCTTCAATATTGATCAAGTCAGTGGCACTCCAGTGTTTGAAATTCATGACACTACGTTTCAGGTTTGAGTCTACCAAGTCAGCAGCATAGTTTGTTGGAGTGCTACTTTTAATGAAGGGAAAAATTATGATTCATCACCTTGTGAGAGAGAAACACTGCTGAGAATCGTTTGACACACGCTCTCTCTCTCTCTCTCTCACTACGTTTGGCTTTAATCTGTCGCTTTCAGCAGCGAACAAGCCGGGTCCTCTTTGAGCTGCTTCAGCCTGCCTTCATCTCACAGCTGGGAGATCGAGTCCTTCTGTTCTTCTTCTGCGATCCGTGGCCCTCCAGAGGTCTTGGTGGCATAAATCAGTGAGTAAAAAAGCAGCCATTCAGCCTGTCAGTCACAAATAAGCACTGCATGGAAACCGCATTGCGAATGTTGATGTTTCTGCGTGACAAAATAAGGCCAGCAGGTGTCAGTTTGCATTTTTGAGTGTGCCGTTGTTAAGCTGTCTCGCTGACATTGCAGCCTCTCCTTTCACCTTCACTTTAATTGGGTGCAGCTCATAAGAGAGAAAACGGACCATGGTTTTCAGATGAATGCAGGGAGTAGGAGGAAGTAGGAAGGGAAAAAGGTTCGAAATGAGACAGTGATGAAAGAGGTGTTGATTGGACTGTAGTGGGGAAATGGGCTTTAGTACAGATGGAGTTGTTTTGTTTTTAAATAAAATTATTTATTTAATGATATTTTAAAATAAATAAGGCTATTTTGTTTTAATTATTATTTAATGTTATTTTATTTATGTACCGTCTAGGAAAAAATATAATGCTTTGTGTTTATTATAAAATAAAAAAGTAGGTTTATTTTATTTTATTTTATCTCAACTTGCTTAATCAGCACCATGGACAGCAACTGTAACATTTAATTAACCATTTTACAGACATTTATTATAAATCTTCATGAAGCAGTATAGTAATAAAGGCAAAATGCAATAGTAAATATAACTAAACTTGAGAATAGTTATCTCACCGGTGTTAAACGTATAAACAACTTTTTTATCCAATTAGATTATATTTTTCTTTTTCCTGTTGTTGTGAAACATCTGTTGCTTGGCCTTCATGAGTTTCCTCTAACTGTATTCTGCCAAACATTTGCATCCTAGGGCTGTTATTCTTTATTTAGCTGTAGTCAGTGTTGTTGTTTTGACCATTTCTTAATATTTCATAGCATGATGTTTGGGACCCTACATAACAGTCATCACAATAAATTCTACATTACAGCAGCTTGATGACATCTCACATCTAGTGAAAAAGGATTGCTGATAAAAGATAACCATTTATCTTGATTTGAGACTTTTGACATCTCATTCTGAATGAAATGAATCTTTGTCATGAATTTTTGTTAATTAAATTTATTGCAGGGAATTCAAACACATGAAGTGAAGTATTTCAAACAAACACAGAACATTTTCATTACATTTTTTTGCAGTGTTGCAGTGTTACCATTTCATTAGTTAACAAAATTAGATTTTCCCATCCTGTAAAAATAACTACAAAGCTGTTCTAACGTATGCATCTTATATGCTTACACATTGCTTGCAGGAGCGAAACAGGATGTTGCACATTTTTTGCAACTGCCTTCAAGATGATGTGTCAATGCAGTTTGTACATGCACAGTGTTTACATTTGCTTATATCGAATAATTTTCCCAGTAGCTGTTATTATATATGGGCATATGCATGCACTTTAGCTTAGTCAGAAAAAGTGAAGTTAAAAAACAACCATAAACCTGCTATCGTTACATAAGAGTTTGACATTCACTGGTGCAATGCCATTTGTCAGAGGTCTCAACAGCTCTTTTCATATAAATAATAAAGGGGGATATACTGTTCAGTCTTCTTTCATGTTTAGAGAGCCTTGTGTGCACATTTCAGACTTTTGTACTTATGTAGAGCATGAGCAGAGAATAGAAAATTCATACATCATTTGAAACGTGACATTAGAAATGCTGTCAATATTCATTGACCCCATATTTGAATAGAGTGAAAAGCCTTTCAGATTTGAATGTAACAAGCACTCTCCTAAACCTAAATGCTCTTTAGGCGTACACAAAGGCATGAGTGCTGAATTGTTTTCATATTCAAATTTCAAGTAACTGTGAGGCTGAATGGCAGCCTGTTATTGATGTGAACGACCTTCAGCATTGCATTAGCTCACGTGGATCTGTGTAGTGAGCAAAGGCCTGCCCTCTGCAACTTAATTAATAGAACGTCACACTGATGGGAGAGAATTTGGTTCGGGCTGAATCTTCTGCACCATTTAACCGTATAATGGGATGGTTTCTTCAACGTCTTCCCAAAAGTTGACCTTGCCAGTGCCTTTGAAAACCTGCTTTCAGTTTTTACTGAATGGAAGTGTTGATGATGGAGGCAAAAAATTTGGCCTGTGTAAGTGCATGTCAGTTTTATTATCTTTTGTAGAGGTTTAGATGAGTGAAGTTGAGTTTGAGAAAGGTACAGAGGAAGAGGGTGAGAGAAAGAAATAGAAAGAGATAGCAGGAAAGAAGGGCAGCGAGGAAGGCTTATGTTACCCCTAAAATAGTTCAACCAAAAATGAAGAATCGTTATTTACGCACCCTCATGTCATTCCAAACCCATATGCTGTTATTTTCCTACATTTTTGAAAAATCTTTACAGTTATTGATAGACAGTTCAAGGTGACCATGTCTGTCAAGCTCCAAAAAATGCACCAAAAAAGCACCATCAATGCCATTTGAGGCCATATGATATATGTCAGGAATAGGAGCTTCCTTATCATTATTCACTAATATAATCCTACCATCCCAAGGCTTGTGTTTGCATCTAGAATTAAGATGTTTGCTTACTACACAAAAAAATCTGACTGCCCCCAAACTTTTGAATGATAGTGTACATTAAATCTCAAAATTTGAAGGGTAGTAGTAAAATGCCTAGAAGGATCACTGTTATAAAATAATAATAAAAAAACAACATATGAGTTTGGAATGATATGAGAACATTTAAAGGGATAGTTCACCCACAAATTCAAATTCCAACCTGGTCTTATAGGAAATACATGCCTCTAAGTACATTTCTGCAACACCGTTATTATGTACTTTACTGCACGTTTCGAGGCAGTTTCAAAGTGAAATGCCCAGTGAGTAACGCTAAAACGCAAGTTCAATATGTGACCCTGGCGTGTTTTTGTTACGTTGATATAGGCACGTATTGCTGTGTTTTTATTATGTTGCTTCAGGTACGTATTGCGGTGGTTCATAATTAAAATATCCGGGGAGTGTCACTAAAAGTTAATGTTCTATCGCATAAACCCAACCCTAAACCTATACCCGATAGTGTTAACAAATGCAAAACTGATATGACTGTGCAAAACTGTGCTTCTCCTCTCAAGCACAGCTCCATACTATTATTCACTAATATAATCCTACCATCCCAAGGCTTGTGTTTGCATCTAGAATTATGTTTGCTTACTACACAAAAAAATCTGACTGCCCCCAAACTTTTGAATGATAGTGTACATTAAATCTCAAAATTTGAAGGGTAGTAGTAAAATGCCTAGAAGGATCACTGTTATAAAATAATAATAAAAAAACAACATATGAGTTTGGAATGATATGAGAACATTTAAAGGGATAGTTCACCCACAAATTCAAATTCCAACCTGGTCTTATAGGAAATACATGCCTCTAAGTACATTTCTGCAACACCGTTATTATGTACTTTACTGCACGTTTCGAGGCAGTTTCAAAGTGAAATGCCCAGTGAGTAACGCTAAAACGCAAGTTCAATATGTGACCCTGGCGTGTTTTTGTTACGTTGATATAGGCACGTATTGCTGTGTTTTTATTATGTTGCTTCAGGTACGTATTGCGGTGGTTCATAATTAAAATATCCGGGGAGTGTCACTAAAAGTTAATGTTCTATCGCATAAACCCAACCCTAAACCTATACCCGATAGTGTTAACAAATGCAAAACTGATATGACTGTGCAAAACTGTGCTTCTCCTCTCAAGCACAGCTCCATACTGTGTGAGCTACCAAGCAAACCTACTGAACATGAAAATCCATAGATATGAAGCTGGATATGTGACGCTAACCTTCAAAGGTATCAGTTTTCAAATGGCAAAGCATGTTAAAATTTATTTGAATTAATAACATAATATTCCTCAAGTAGGCCTACTTGTGCGAAAATTAGGCTTTATTAATCAAAACTGTGGACCTGCAAATCATAAAAGGAATAAAAGTTGTCAGAGTTTTACTGCCTCTAGTGTTCATTTCAACTAGAAACTGCAGCGATTCGTACGTATAGGTACGTTTTTTCAGTTTTGCAGAAATGTTCTTAGAGGCACGTATTTCCTATGAGACCATGTAGGAAAATGTTGTCAATAATTACTCACTCTCATGTCGTTCCAAACCTGTAAGACCTTCGTTCATCTTCGGAACACAAATTAAGATATTTAAAGAAAACAAAAATAATGACTTTATTTAACATTTCTACTCTTTTGTGTCAAACTGACACATAAGAGAAGAAATTGTTGAATTAAGTTATTTTTGTTTTCTTTGCACACAAAAAGTATTCTCGTAGTTTCATAAAATTATGGTTGAACCACTGATATCACATGGACTATTTTTTACCAATGTCCTTACTACCTTTCTGTTTATATTTTTGCAGGAACTGTGATAAGTTTTTTCCCCCCCTCGGGATTCTTTGATGAATAGACAGAATTTAACAGTTTAATCTTTTGTAGCAAATGTCTTTACTGTCACTTTCAATGAATTTAATGCATCTTTACTGAATAAAAGTATGAATACAACAAAAATCTGACTGCCCCCAAACTTTTAAATGATAGTGTACATTAAATCTAAAAATTTGAAAGGTAGTAGTAAAACACCTAGAAGGATCCTTTCATTCTTCACCAGTGGGCTCAGGCAGCAGGATCCATCCTAAAGGGAGAGCTAAAGATTAACTCTGACTAGCTTTGCTGGTGAAGAGAGAGGAAGAAGACAAGATGCCAGGCCATCACACACAGATTAAAAGGAGAGTGTGGATGTGTGGATGAGAGGACGTGCGTTTATGTGTGGCAGGCAGGCAGGCTCAGACAGCACATGCCTTCGGCTTCTCACTGCCTCTGAGATTCGAATGACAGCTGAGGGTCCCAGAGGAGCCCACTGTGAGGCCTGAGTGAAGTTCTCAGAAACCGGGGCTGAAAGGACAAGATGCACAAAGACGAAGCAGGCACGGCAGAGCCAAAGCAACTGGCTGCAGTTATTAGTGACTCGTGAAACTTCTTGCTCATGGCTTTGTGTTGTCTTTTGGTTGGTAATTTCACATATACCCAATGTTCTGGTCCACTAACATGTACGGTACAGTATATTTAAAGCACGTAATGAATCACGATTGCTTAAATTCATGTTTTGGTTTGTTCTGATACTAAATGTACCCCCAGATGTAAAAATCTGATACTAAATGTACCCCCAGTTGTCCTCATATAATTTAAAGACAAACAAATGTAAATCTTATTGCTGCTTTTATTAGATTCCCATATCCAAATGACTTAGAAATAACAAAATGGCTTCTGTTCCTCATCTGAAGGCAGTTACAGCATGTTCTCATGTGTATGCAACACCAGTACCTTCCCCGCGACTGACCCGCTGAGACGCTTCAGCTGGCATGATTCCTTGAGTGGCACTGACAGCCTGTCGCTGAAGTCAGCTGCTCCTAGAGCACCTGAAAATCAATTGCACAAACTTAGGCTGTGTTTCACTTTCTGACATAATAGGTAACGATGTCTTGTTGTGCTCTCTGTCTTCTTAGCGGTCTGTCTGTTGAGGAGAATGATGGGTCGTAGTTAATGTCACTGACCCAACAAATAATGATCCAAAGTGCGTGTGGTCTGGTTTTGTTCCCTGGCGTTTACAGCTGAAAAACAATGCCACTGCATTCAAATGCAGATTAGTATTTACATATACAAACAGAAATCACACACAAATATCGTAGTGTGTGTGACACTTGAGGAAAAGGGTACAAAACAGGGCCTTGAAAGGATTTTTGTTTCTTTTTTCACAGGCTGTGCACGAGTCAAATAAAAATGTCAGAATACTATAGTTAACATGGTTGCAAAAAATACAAATAAAAAAAATGGCAAAAGCACTGTGTACTGTATGTAAATAAAAAAGATGCATTAAATTGATAAATATGACAGTAAAATGATAATGTTAGAAAATATTTATATTTTAAATAAATGCTGTTCTTTGAAACTTTCTATTTATCAAAGAATCCTGTTTCCACAAAAATATTAGCAGCTTTGCCATCACAGGAATAAATTACATGTTAAAATATATTAAAATAGAAATCTGTTATTTTAAACTAACAATATTTCAAAATATTACTGTTTTTACTGTATTTTTTAATCAAATAAATGCAGCCTTGGTAAGCATAAGAGACTTCTTTCAAAAACTGTTGAACAATATTTTCCATACACTTTTATTAGATAACTTGATTTATTGGTTGATGTATTTGTAAAAACTCTATTATACTATGCTTTAGAAAGAATCCAAATGGTTTTACTTCCCAGTCACAAAGTCAAATTCAAAGATTTTATTTTATGTTTAATGGGTAACTATTAATTAAAAATGTGGGACACAGTTTAATATATAGTTATTAAAATTTGTGATAATTAAAGTTTTAGTTTTTTGGATACCGCCAAGAAGTTTAAGACCTCTGAGGTCATACAAATCAAAATAACTGTTTATCAAACATATATACTGTACTAGTTTTCATCATAAAAACATTGTCCTCTGTTTTTTTTTTTTTTTTTTTACAAATCCTAATGATAGACAAGCGTGCACCATTTTTTGTGAGTGCCTTGCATTTCCTCACAGTATCTGATTCACTATCTTCCTCTGTCAATCCTCCTATCAGACTCAAGTCTGTGACAGTCCGTGGCATACGGGAAATTGCATCTTCACTCGTGGCGTCTGAGGCAGAATCTTAGTTCCTATTAAGTATTCACCAAGGCCCGCGTCTGCTGCTTGGCAGGTACCCCTCCATTAGCAGAAGCATTTGGAGCCATTAACATTGATAATTTCTAATTAGGATTCAGCAGTGACAGACGGGCTAATTGGCGGTTCTCCCTAAAACACACTGGTAATGGCTGCTCATATTAATTACATGCAAGAGAACATGTTTTTGGATGGCAACCGCAGTGAAGAAAATAGAGTGCTAAAGGGGCTGATGAGAGGGTTTGAGGCATGAAGCATAAGCTCAGTGTTTGTGGATTTTATAAAGTAGGCATTTAAAAGTCACTTCCATTGTCTATGCAGTGTCTTTCAAACAAAAGACATTTTAGCACAAATATGACGGGTATTTTAGGAGTTTAATGTGGTTGCTTGCATTTAAAGCTTGAGTAAATGCATTTGCTTGTTTCCAGAACATCATCAAAGCTCAAGGAGAAGGGCAATTAATTCTTCATTAGGAGTGAAGTGGGTTTTTATGTCCAGCTAATAACCCCAGTGTCGTTTTGCAGAGCCTCGGCCATTGCCTTAGAGCTCAATGAAGTATTTGCTCAAAATGACTATAAGGCTAAACAAGACATGGCCGATTTTCTACCATGATGCGATTACTGTTCTATAGTAGCTGACCTGCAGGTCACAAATGTAATTATCTGACGTGCTGTGGTTAATATGATGACATAGTTGAAAGGCCAAGCCATACTTAATGGCCTGTTCACAAGGCCAGTGATCTGAAGAGTTTGTTTTGCAATATTAATAATAAAAGAGCACTATTTAACATTATTCCTGGGGTTCTTTAGAGTGTACAGATGTGTTTCTGAGCGTTTGTGTTTATTCATGTTGATGGTAAACGAACATGTTAAAGGTTAGCATGAGTGCTATTTACGCAAAGATATTGAAGTATTGTTAGTCTTACTGTGTCTACGCAATCACTTGAAGTTTATAATTGGAGCATTTATTGGTGTAATCTATCCAGATGACATTTTAACTTGCACTTACTGAGTACTAATCCACCTTTTGAGAGAGGATCTGCATGTTGTCGTAGAAGAATTTCTACTCATTGTGTTTCTGACAGCTGCAGCGTCTTATCCGTTGTGTTTATTCACACTTTTCCTCATTATGATTGTTTGCTTTACCATTACGTGTAAATTGCATTTAAAATTATATATTAAAAAATAAAAGTGATTATTGTATATATATATATATATATACAGTGGGTACGGAAAGTATTCAGACCCCCTTAAAATTTTCACTCTTTGTTATATTGCATATATATATAATTTTTCACAACACACTTTTATTTACTGTATTTTTGATCAAATAAGTGCAAAAAACGCATTAAAATAATGTACCAACTCCAAACATTTAAACAATATTTGGGGAAGCTAAGATGAAAGAGTGCTGGAAGCCTTTATCAAAAATAAAATCTTGAAAAATTGTGATGCAAAAGTGATACAATATACACATATTTCCCAAGCAGAAAGGGATCTTGAATGATCCTATTCTAAATTAGTTTTATCACTCTTGATTGTTTGCGATTGGAAGAAATTTGCCAGTTTCCCAATGAACTTTCAGAATACTTACACTAAAAAATTATTTAAAAACGCCATCTTTTAGAACGCTTTTATATCCAGTGTTTGAAATATGAGGAGCAGATATTTTCTGCTCTTTCATCTGTTATGTCGCTAACTCATGAAAAACAATTCTCTACCTTCCACTCTCTTCAATATATCAGTACTTCTCCTCCCCCTTCTCCTTTTTAAAGCAAAGCTGTAATGTTACTCACTGCTAATCTCACAGGCAACTTTCCTGCAATATCTCCTCTCTGTTCCAGAGTATCTTCAGCGATCTCATTCATACTTGTCATCTAGATTGAATGAACCTGTTGAACAGTAGCTGCGTTTCATTTTATTTCAAGAGGTTCTCCACATCAAAGTCAGAATCTTTGCTTTCTCTGAAAGATATTTCAACTCTGATGGTTCATTATCACCAGAAGCATGATACATCTAGATAAGACCAAGCTGCTCCTCTTCTTTGCTTAAAAATCATTGGTACATTTATTCTCCATCTTTGGCAAGATTTTAAAGATGAACACATTGGTGATCCCATATCTTTTTGTTTTTGCATCATAACATTATGTGTCGTGGTACTCTTGTGAACATGCGTTGACTGACACGGAAGAGAAGGAATTGTTGAATGAAGTCGTTATTTTTGTTTTCTTTGTGCACAAAAATATTCTTGTAGCTTTATAAAATTAAGGTTGCTTAATTTGCTGTCTATGTCATGAGTCTGGGCCCTGCGTTTCTTCCTCTCTCCTCCAGAGGGCGCCATCTCCCGGACTCCATTCCCCAAACCCCATACACCTGTTCACTCATTACACTAATTCCCCAAACTCCATACACCTGTTCAGTCATTCACTCATTACACTCACCCTCAGCTGTTCCCCATTGTCACAGACTATATCTTCTCCTCTCACTCACCACTCTGCCTGGCTGTATTGTAAATGTATTCGTATCTGTCGTTCCTAAATCTGTTTTGTTTTGCCTTGTTGGCCTTTCTGTTCATTAAAAGGAAGTTTTCACCTGCATGTGGACCCAGACCCTGTTTCTCCTC
>NW_015647952.1:1348561-1352737 GCF_001515625.1 Sinocyclocheilus rhinocerous
TCATTACCCTCACCCTCAGCTGTTCCCCATTGTCACAGACTATATCTTCTCCTCTCACTCACCACTCTGCCTGGCTGTATTGTAAATGTATTCGTATCTGTCGTTCCTAGATCTGTTTTGTTTTGCCTTATTGGCCTTTCTGTTCATTAAAAATAAGTTTTCACCTGCATGTGGACCCAGACCCTGCTTCTCTTCGGTGTTTCGTACCGGGCCGTGACAGAATACAGCCAGCAAACATGGGTCCAGCAGGGAGGTTTCTCAACGTCCGCCAGGGAGACCGGAGCATTGAGGATTATGCCAGGGACTTCATGGAAGTGGCTCGCCAGTCAGCCACGGAGAAGACCTGCCTCATGGTCTGTTTCTGGGGAGGCGTAGCCAAGCCCTTCAAGTCTCTGATGCCATACTGGGTCCCCGAGGAGTCGCTGGAGGACTATATCAACCTGGCCCTGCATCTGAGCGGCTCCGCCTTCAGGGTGGAGGTAGCTGCGGAGCCCGCTCACAGTCCTCCCGAAGCGGCAATTCATGGGGCGTCAGAGGGCTCATTTGCCGCACCCAGTACCTCATGCCCGTTCCCGGAGCGTCCCGGGCTGATACACAGCGTGCAGGAATCCCCGCGGATGTCGGTGCGAGCGGCGTGGTCAGCTCGCAAGGCTCCCGAGGCGTCCCGCTGATGATCCCTCCGAGGCGGCGGGGCTCGCTTCAGGCCTTCCCGAGGTTGTTTTGTTTTGCCTTATTGGCCTTTCTGTTCATTAAAAATAAGTTTTCACCTGCATGTGGACCCAGACCCTGTTTCTCTTCGGTGTTTCGTACCGGGCCGTGATAGTCTATGCAGGGTCAGAAAGCTCTCGGATTCTATCTAAAATATCTTATTTTTATTCTGAAGATGAATGAAGGTCTTACAGGTTTGGAACGACATGAGGGTAAGTAATTAATTACACAATTTTCATTTTTGGGTGAACTATCTCTTTAAAACTCTGTTTGAGCATGTGATATATTATTTCAGACGCTCTTACACAATGTAATTTTTTTTTCTCCCACTTTTTAGACCTGCTTACCTGTTGCCCGGAGAACACGGCGGGACCTACCGTGTGTCTCAGGTGATTAAAAGTGTCTGAAATAGGATTGCACCAGCACACTTGTTAGTCGCTGACACCAAACAAAACCTCAACAGCCTTGTCTCTTGCCTCAGCCATGTCACCGTGACTGCTGCACCTTAGATGTACAGCTGGGAAGTCTTGCAAACAAACTAGGATAAATAAACAAAACATAGCATGACAAGGTAAAGCATTCCTTTGGCAAGCGATTTGTGTAAATACCCTTTTACATTGACAATAGCTACCCTGTTTATTTTTTCAGATCCCCTCATTGATTTACAAACAAGTTTTTCTTAAACCTCAAGCAACTATCAATATATAGCTAACAAGTGAAATATATAACAATTCTGTTTCCTTAGTACTTAAGCAATTCCAATGTGGAGGAAAGCAAATGATGAGGTTTTAATAAAAAAAAAAAAGTAAAATAGTTCTTGCGAAAGTTGCCAGTGTATAGTTTACATACACTTTTTAAAATACTTTTTAGGTCTTTTTAATATATAAACAACAGTACTAAACAGACACAAAATGTGATGTCATTTTTTTTAATTTTTATTATTATTATTTTTTTAAATAAATGCTAAAGACGAAATGCATATTGATTGTAGCAATGTAGTGTGTTCTTAAATAAATATTGTGTGAAACTGTTAAAGGGATAGTTTACCAGAAAATTCTGGTTCCCATGTGTCATTCCAAACCTGAGTAAATTATGAAAAAAAATTTCATTTTCCACCAAACTATAACTTTAATGGGACAAATTAGTATTTTATTTAATTTTTGTATTTTTTATTTATTTTTGTATTTTTTCCAAGACGCTTTCAAAAAATAAAAATAAAAAATACTGAAAATAGTGACAGACAGCATCTCTGTGCAGCTGACCTTTGACCAGCATTAATGCTCAATTCTTTTTCAGGATGACGTTGCCTTTTTATATTCTTGCAGTATGAGAAGGTCACACGACAACACAAACATGATAACCTTCTATGAAGAGGACAGAGACTTTCAGTACTTTGCATTGTACTGTGCGTATCTCTTCCATTCGGTTGAACTCTATTTGCGTGTTTCTCTCCTCTTTAAAATGACTTCCATGAGGGTCTCAACCCAAAGCCCTAGTATTTAGCACCTTGGGAAGATGTTTTCCCTGTGCTCTTTTCGATGTGAGAGGGTGTTGTGCGCCCGAGGCATTGTCTGTGCTGTCCTCCTTCATCCCAACAAACTAGCGCTTGTGTGGCTGTTTTACTATTCTGGGCAGCTCTCATGCCGTGGGCCTGGGTGCCTTCAGAATGTGTTAGTTTTCACAAATTGCCTGAGGGTGATAATAATGTAATCAAGATTCCCCTATCTTCACCAGCGCTCTGCTGCACCACCATCTTCAGCCTGATTTTAAACCTCATAGGTTGCTTTCTATGAGATTTATTGTTTCAGTCACCCCTTGCATTTTGCATGGTGGCAGTGTCTCATCTAAGGTTGCTGTCCTCTGTTCCTCTTTAACTTTAACCTCACGTCTGGTCTGTATCACAATCATCCTTATTTATCCAATGATTTGGAAAGACGTAGCATATATTTTTATCTCTTCAGCAAAACAGTTTGGCACAGTGAGCCCCCGATTCCATCTGAACCCCTGTAAACTCTATCACCGTTTTGTTCATATGGCTGTTAAATAGCCAACTTTGACTGTGTATATTTCCTGGGATCCTGGGATATTTTCTTCATATATCTAATATTACATACCCTGACTGTGTAAATGTACTGCATGATGTTTGTCATATCACAGTAACTTGACTTATACCAGGTTGCACTTTCTCTTATTTGATATGCCATTTTAACCACTGCGAGACAGATAAGCACCTCAAACCTTTCAATAAGTGTACAGATATAATCTCACTCTTAATCGCATTTTTCAGGGCGTAATCTCTCCCATCAACACAGGCTTAGGCTTGTCAGAGAAAATGAGCGCCTTAATTCTGTTCCATTTATAGCACTTAACCAGTACCTACATGCTCGGAGACAAATCTGAGCCCAAATCCCTGATTCTTCCTCATGACAGAGTGCTGTAAGCTATTTGTTGTGATCTGGATTGTGGCGTACTTTGGGTCAAAACCTATCGAAGCGAGATGGGTGGAGATAATGAGAGCGTAAACCTGCTGAGGGCCGGCACAGGGGTTTTCAGACTTTTCCAATTGTGAGGATGATGATCAATATTACCCCAAATATGATGACCTCCTTGTGAAATCCTTTAAAATATAAAGGCACTAGGAAGCTATTTTCATGTTTTTTTTTATTTATTTATACTGTGACAAAAATAATAAATGTAACCAATAAAAACAACAAAAGTAAATCAATGTTTTCAGAATTAAATACATTGTCATTGTATTAAAGAAAATTATTAAAATCACACTGTTGTGCTGATGCTCTGTATTTCTTAAAGGGGTCATCGGATGCCCATTTTCCACAAGTTGATATGATTCTTTAGGGGCTTAATAAAAAGTTTGGTTAAAATTTCTCAATGTGTAAAACAACATTTTTTACCCTGACAAAATCAGCTGTTTTCAGTAACCCGTTTTAGTGCATGTTCCTTTAAATGCTAATGAGCTCCGCTCACTCTGCCCTTCTCTTCCGTGGGGTGACGAGCCGTTCTCATGAGATGGTTTATTTTAGCTGTGGAACTTGCTAACTAGCACGTTATTAGGAAAGGCGATTTGCAAAGATTCATAAAATAACCTTATACTCACTTCTTCTGTAGGTGAAGCTGGATCACGAATGATTCGCACGAGCATAAACGCATTTAGGTAGATCGGGGGCGCATTCCCTTCGAAAACAAATGTACTCCACTGCGTCTTCAGCGGCTCAGATGTCGGGAGTAAATGACGACTGCTATGTTCATTATTACATGGTCGATCTTTATCATTATAGGGTGGTTGTGTACACACACTGCCAACACACATTTCAGTACAAACAACTTGTAAAAGTGTATATCGCATCGGATGACCCCTTTAATGAATAAAAACTAGTGCCGACAGTAGAATATGTTGCAATGAATTTCAGAATTTCTAATTTCTTCAGAAAGCAGAAATGATATGAAATT
>NW_015647952.1:1352833-1371641 GCF_001515625.1 Sinocyclocheilus rhinocerous
CAATTTTTTTGTACATACACTAGATGTAGGGTTCAGTTTGAAAAGCCCTGCTGCACAGATCTGCAGGAAACTTTTCTTCCAGCTCTTTGGATTGCTGAGAATTTCAGTCTGTTCTCTTTAGCTTGAGTTTGAAAAAAAAAATAAAAATCCTGGGTAATTGCTGGGCATAAGCTCACCGCATGCTACCTCCTTTCCAGTAGCTCAGCTGGAAGATCATGACATTAGCAACACCGATATTGTGGATTCACTTCCAGGGACTTTACATTCTGAACAAATATATAGCTTTTATCTTTGGATAAAAGTATCTGCCTGCCAAATGTGTAAATGCATTGAAAGTTCAGAACAGAAAGTATACTTGTAAGCATCACTGTGGGGCTTGTTATATTCATATTTATATGGATCTCTTTTTTTGTAAGAACACTGTCAGTAGTAGTGATACAGTATAATCTAAGCTATTGTATACAATAACTACACATTTGGTATCAGCTATAATAGTATTTATAGTAATAGCAATTATCTATTAAAAGTACACCTTTTTTCTTTGGAGGTACGACTTACAGTAAAGTTGCATTCAGTTTCATGTTATACAAGCTTGGAGGTTTGTAGTTAAGGTTCATTACTGGACTAGCAGAGGCACTGTCATTTTGTGACGCAATGGAACATTTCCTTTCATAACAGCATCTGTGTGATTGTTTTGGTTCATTATAGTATATCAAATTTAATGACTGTAAAAAGCACTCCAAAGTCAGCTATGTCAAACGAATGTCAGAAAAACTGTCATGCAGTTGACTCAAATTGGTCAACCATGTTGTCAGACATCAGCAGTATCTCTCAGTCTTTCTTCTCAACCGACCAGAGTGTAATACCCAGATTGTAAAATGCTTTGTGGTCCCATGGCAACTGTAATTTGTCATTAAAAGGCACCACAGGGTCTCCCAGTGAAACTCAGGCACATGAGCATTGTTATCTGCAGTATGCTTCTTTGCTTGGCTGTGCTAAATTTAGTTAAGACTTCTTGGGTAAACGTCAGGCTGGTTATTCATGACAGTGTTGGTGGGTTCAACCTCCCAGCAGGATTTACACTAATGCAGACAGTGTCCTACTGTGACAGACAAACAGTAATGGTGGGCCTCGCAGTGAGAAATGAGTACTGGGAAACTAGGTGGGATGAAAGATAAAGAAAAAAAACAGATTCAGTCAGGGAATCAAGGCGAGTGAGTGTGTGTGTGTGTGTGTCTGGTAGAGGGGTGTAGAAGAAGAAAATGGAGAAATTCTCAGTCACAGCGGTTAGTGAAGTAAAGATAAAGCTGTAGAAAAAACAGCTGAACAGAGGGAATAAGATACTGTAGCTTAGAGGGGGTTATAGAGTAGGAGAACAACAACCGAGAAAATATAGATTTTTCTAAAATACAATAAATAGATGAGTAATATTTGCGTTGCATTCCTCAGCTTTTTATTAGAACGATGTAGAGGATAAGGGTAGCACTCGCAGACTCAGTGGCCTCCAAGTAAAGATGGGCTGAGGTTACCTCTGCAGGTTTTATCAGAAAAACACTCACTGACTTTGATGTTTAACACTGTCTGTAAATATTTGATGTGTAAGTATTTGGAAAAAAAGTATCTTTTATTTCTTAGCATGCATCTTTATTTGAGACTAGAAAGAAGACAATAGAGCTGTTCAGTTTGGAGACAAAAAAAAAATCCCTGAAGAGAATTTGCCTTTGTTTTATGGGTTCCCTTGCGATTTTCTAATGCCGTTTTCAAATTTATGAGTAAAATAAGGTCCGTGGTTAGCGCTACTTGAAGGGACTTTCATGTTTGTATTGCAACATAAGTTGTACACAGTTAAACCTCAAATTTGTATTCTGAAACGGTTTTGTGCTTGATGTTCCTTACAAATTTCTACATGAGCATTACAGGAGTTGTCTGATTGGTCAGGCATATAACTCCTTAGTAGTTATGTGTAGCAACATACGTTTGTAGAGCACCTTAAAACATACACTGTGATGTGGAAATGATGTTTTTACCCACACAATGTTGTAGTTATGACATTTTCCAGCAGAGGCTAACTGGACCTGCTAACCAGATAAACCTCGACACCTCACAGAAAACTCTCAGAGGAATCTGATTGAATGTATTAGGTTCCCAAAGCCTCTCCCACCTTACACACAGACAGACAGTGCTGACCTGTGTTTGAGTGTTATTCACAGTGTCACATAACCTCCATGCCATGTCTTTACTCAACAAGTTCCTCACTTGGTGTTGCTCTGCAATGCACTGTTGATTCATGACACATTCTGCCATCCTGTCATATGAACACCTATTTGGTCAAGTCATCATACAAAAAGACATCATGTAGTTCTTATGTGGTAATTTTTCACTCATCTATAGTAAATGAAGATATATACAGAATATTACTTTCATTTATTTATTTATTTACACTTGAAGGAATTTAAATGTAGTTGACTTTGTCTTTTAATGGTGCTGTAAGCAATGTAAGCTTTCTGCAACATGACAAACTAACAGCTTCCTTGGGTTGTTTATATTTACTTTATTTATGTCTGCAGTTTAATCTGGAGTCTAAAGCTGTCACAGAGAAAGATGTTTTATCAGGACATGTAATGGGAATATTTTTTGAGTGCCAGTAAATCACTTACAACACAGTTAATCAAATATTACAATAGTATGTATTGAATAATATATGATTAATATATTTTATATAAAATATACATAACTGATATAATAAATAAAGGTTTTTTGCACTTTTGACACATTAGTTACATAAGTTGTGAAAGACTTCAGGGGATAAAAAAAAATATGGAAAAGTATTTGTAAAACCAGTCTACCAGATTTTGTGCTCTCAGCTGCAGAACTAGAGTTGGTCGTGAGTAAAAAGATGCTGATCGGTTGGAACTCAGCCAAAAGAATGAGACTATCAGCAAAAAAGTGCATTTGGCCTTTGCCTTGTCCTTTGGTGCAGATCTTTATAATATTTCAGTGTGATTTAGGAACCATCGCAGGGAGCAGATCTGTGCTAAATGCTCAGCTGTCAATATAACCACCGTCTGAGAGGCTCTTTTGGTGGAGGAAAGCCTGCATTAGTACCAAATTAACCTTTTCCCATCAATCAGCAGTTAACAACAGCAATTTCTCTCTCGGTCACACACACACTCACCGAGTGCTCATTGATCTCGCACTGACATTGAACAGTTTCCATCAAGAAACAATTAAATGGAAAACTCATGTGGATACATGGCCAGCAACAAATGACCAGAGAACATTTTTGGTGTGGTTTATGGCTTCTGACACAGCTGAAATAAATCAATCCCCTCTCTGTGTACAAACAAAGCGCAGATTAAGAACGGGGCCCAAGGGAATGTGGGAGATGTACTGAATTGCCCTCACATAGGGATCCAACCACTACAAGCGGATTAAAGATATTTACTTTGTTTCTGAGTGTGTTTTCTGATGAGCGTATGTCAGGGATTATCAGATTCCCATCTAATGTGCGATTGAAGCATTACGCTGAGTAAATAGTTTGCTAAGCATTTCTGTAGAAAGATTATTGAACTCTTTTCTGACCATAACTGCTTTGGAAAATAAAAGAAGAGGGTGCAGTTTCAATTTCTACATTGTGTGGATGACATGCACCTGTTTTTGCTCCCTGAACTTCATATGATTTAAAACTAGTGCTTGGTTTGATGACCCAGTGAGGGCAGTATTCTAAGCTTTTATTCTAACTAATGTTTGTTAAATGATGTTGTGGATGTTCATCTGATGATCCTTTTTTTAAAAGCTCAAATGAGTGATCCGGGAGTTGAAGTCATCAGTCGTCATTAATGCATGTTCATACACAATGCCAAAGTCTGGGTTGGGTGTCCAAATCATTAATATAATTTAAATGGTTTGTCATAATAATGTCAAATTACTAGTTGCAATTTATCTAACCCATTTCCCAGAATGACCATTGTCACTATTAACAACATATTCAGTCGGTACTGTGGAGTTTTTACGTCCTTTTTACGTCCTTTTTTCATGCCTTTTTCACTTATATTTTCAACAAACACACAGTTTTCATCATAATCAACACAGTGCAGACATGATGTACTGTAAATAAAAGAGATTCATTGTGCAGTGTAGACAGACTAATTGATTATAATGGGAGTTGGTGAGAATGCTGAACTAAGGTGATTGACAGCTCCAGCAATTATAAAGGAAGCGTTTTTTGCTCATTTCCTGTATGTAATTTAATTGCAATTTAGTAACAGATGATTTTCATGCAACTAAGAGGACCTATGTGAAGTTGTCCGTTCAGTCAGTGGCTTGATTTATTGACTGGTTGAAGGTGGGTCAAGGAGAAGAAGTGAAATACAAGTCACTTTGGCAGTTTGGTTTCAATAAAAGCTGTTTTTGTTTTTTTTGGAACTAACAAGAAAGTTTTGATAAGTTTTTTATAATACAATGACCTCTTATGTGTCAAAACATTAGAGAAAATTTGATTCCTCAGGTCATGACCCCTATAAGCCTATTAAACAAATCACTATGTCTTCCAGTGTTACGTATGGTTATTAGATATTTAGGTTGCTTACAGTTTAAAGCAATCAGGCCCACAAATTACTCTCAAATGTGTTGTTGCTTAATTAACCTGGATTACTGCAGCTGTGGAGGCACCTGCTCTTGATGTGAGGGCTGTTTTAGTGATGCTCTAGTGAGGCCACCGACTGATTTGTGAAGATTTGGCTGAGCATTTGAAAGTATTTGAACAATATGAAATGAGTAATAGCAGGATTGAGGCCAGTGCCTTGTTGGATGGTCCCATCACCCTGCATACTTAAACACCTAGCACAAAAATAGAGTTTGTATTTCGGACTACATTATTAAGGGTGTTTTCACAACTGGCTCATTTGGAGTGTTTATTTCAGATCTTATCCCATTTTTCTCCCTTAGTTCATTTAGTTTATGCATACTCTATGTGAACACGCCAATTGCACTCGGATCCTCACCAAAATAATCGGTCCTAGATATAATATAAATAGTTACATTTTAATTTTAAATGGTATATTTTATATATAATTGTATATAATTTATCATTTAGATAAATAAGCTACAGATAAAGCCACATTAAGCCAATGGAGCGAACTTGTCAATTCATCTTGATGAATGACGCAGAAGAACGTAAACAGGTGATCTCTGACCAATAAGAGGACAGTTTTACTCGCATGTAACTTGCATAAGTACAGTTTGGTACGCTTTGCAATGTTGCCTTGTGAAAACGAACCGAACCGAACCTAGAATGCAACTTTATAGCCATTATAGTGTCCTTGTTACACATGTTACATGTACTTACTATTATAATAACAATACATTATGCATAATTACAAGCAAGTAATCCTAAACCAAACCCTAATCCTAACCCTAACCATATAGTAAGTACGTGTAGTTAATAAAGCGATAAGCCCCAAGAAGCCGTGGTTGCTGTTCCCTGTTCCCGCTCCAGTCCGTGAATTCACTCCTGAGCCCACTCCAGCCAATGAATCCGCTCCAGAGTCCGCTCCAGTCCATGAGCCCGCTCCAGTCCTCGAATCTGATCCAGAACCCACTCCAGTCCATGAGTCCACTCCAGCTCCGCCCGAGGCAGATGCGAAAGTTAATTTTAGGCCCTGCTTGCGAGTGTAGAAATTAGGACAAAAGTATTGCAGTTTCCCTACTGTAGAGTAAGGTAAAATAATATACCTGAAAAAAATTTTTTTTTCATGTATTTCACAGTGCAATTGTTTTACAATATATGGCTATTACTGTCATAGGAATAATAATATAACATTATTATTATTATTATTTTATTCTAATTAGTTTGGCTTCCAAATTCACCAGTGAGACTGACACACTATATCACAACTAAAAAGAGGGTTGAGTCCCCTTTAAATTTCAAGAACAAGTACATTCACCAGCTTTTTTCTTTTAGTTTGCACACTGAACCTGTGTTGGAGCTCTTAATTTTGAACTCTCAAAGTGCGCCAGATTTATGAATTTAACTTTAAAATGTACAACATTTTCTTACGGGGGGGGGGGGACCCCCCTAGAGGGATCAAGGACCAGCCACCACAGTCTCACAAAATCTTGTGGGAAACACTAGTTATGTTTTGATTGGTTCCTTGGTTGCATGTGTCTTGTTCTCATTGGTTCGTTTTGTCATGTGTTCTCTGTGTCTAGTATAAAAGTTGCTCATACACATTCCAAGATCACTGATTATTGAATAGCCATTTATTGTTCCTAGTTTCCAAGTTTACCCCCGTGTTTCCTAGTTTACCTGTGTTTTTGATCCTTGGACTGTTTCCTTGTTTTCTGATTGCCTGCCCTGACCATTGCCTGTTTGTGGATTGCTCTTTTGCCTCTGCCTTGGATTATACTGTTTGCTGGTGTTCGACGCTGCCTGTTTTGACCATGTTTGTTAATAAAGCCTTGCATTTGGATCCCCAACTCCGTTGTCACGCTCCCCACGTTACAGTAACAAGGACACCTTAAAATAAAGTGTAACCTAACAAATTAAGTCCCTGTTTCAGAACAAAGCAAATGATCCACAGGTCTGAAAATACCCTAAGAAGAGGGTAAATGGGGTACATTTATCATTCATTTATTTATTCTGTGTATGTTGACAAACTGTTTTTATAAATGTGTTCAACATAGAGGAATATTTTTTGTGGTAGGTTTACTGTATTCTAGAAAGTCAACTTCTGAATTGATACATACCCAAACGTCTTGGCTACAAAAAAGCTATTAAATATTTACAGATACAGTTTTTTTGAGCACAGCTTGACCTTTTGTGAGCCCATTTGCAGTTAGCCCTGGTCTCCCCTATACAGAAGTTAGCAGAAATGACACAAGACAAGACTGTATTCACAGTAACTAATGATTCGGTAAAAGGAAACGTCAGAAGAAACAAAATATATGAGTTGGCTAGAGAGTCTGATTTAAAACCGTAAGTGGATAGAGCAGCATGCAAAACGGCAGGTAACAAGTATGGCAGTCATCCAAGCCTGTGCAGCAGAGAGGCTGAAGCATCATCACGATATTGACACTGTAATTTACATCAGGGAGTTCTGAGCCCACTTCAGCTGAGCTAGATTGGGCTCTATGAATAAATAAAGAGGCAAAGTTACAAACAAACAAAGCACGCGAAAAGGCTCAAATATTACGCATATGAGAAAAGAAAGTAGAAAAGCGGGAAAAGGAATTTTAAAAAATCCTGCAATTGTGATTGTAAAAACAATTCAGTTTCAGTTATTTTTCACTGACTTGGAAATACCCTCAATCTAACCTCAAAGAACCACTAGTTTGAGATTGTTTTAAAGGAGCCTTTACATATCACATAATCTCTTTGTCTTGATTTGAAATGTTGCCCTGTGAAAGGTGTAATACACTGGCAAGTGCTCTGGTTTGTTATGAATCTGGATCAAGCGAGTTTGTACTCTAGGTTGCTGTATTTTTCATAAAGGGCACACTGGTCCATTGTGACTAGCGCCAATCTCGTTCAGCGCGCTCCCGAGTTATTTACCGGGTGAATGCCAGACCTGTGTACATCACTCAGCTGTGACTCACTGGCTTCTCTGGCCACATTTTCCACCCAGATTTGGTTATGTATGTTGCTGCTTAGGCGGTTTAGTAAGTTGATGAGCACCAAAATATCACAAAAAACTCTAAGTACAACATAAACGAAACAACCTTTATTTTTCATTTGTGTTTTTTTCTACTTCCTTTTGTTTATCGTTGGTACAAGAGACTTTTTACCACATTTTAACAACTAAAAGTACAAATCTTTTACAGTGAATACATCTCAACATCTGTCTTATAGAAATCATAGTATAGAATACTTGATTATTTTCTCAAAAACAAAGTGTTTATTGTAATGTCATTAGAATATTCGCTTACACTTTACAAGAAATTAACTAACAATTTTTACAACATTTATTAAACTTCAGTTAATAAAATGGTTATTTATTGTTTTTTTTTGCAAAGTGTAGAATATTCTTCTTTGCAGATGACACACGATCATTTGTTTCAGCACCAGTTATTTCTTAGCTAAGTTGCACTGTTTCTTTTAGTATGGGCAGTGAAGTTGCATCACCTATTGCCTTTAATCTTCTTTTGAATAAACCTGAATAGCATATAAAACCACAAGATAAGGAATAAATGCCCTGAGAAATTATGATGAATAATTAAGAGTCTTTACAGAATTCTTCAGTTTTGATAAGGTCTGTAAACCACTACATTTTATGACCAGCCATTATAACAAACTTCTATTTACAGACTGTTAATTGACCCCTCTATTGAATTCCCAAGAAACGGTTTCCCTCGGCAACAATGACTCATAGGAACATGCTCAATGATTCATCTAATGGCACCATGCTTCCCCAATGTAGCCGCACATACACAAACAAACAAGATGAAATCGCAGCAGCAGATTACTATCAAGACGGGTGAAGTCAAGCAACCCGAGGCTGTTGTTAAAATGGCCAATCACCCAAGTCATGTGCTGTGTCCAATTTGCTCTTGTGGGATTAGTATAGTTGACCTCTAATAGCTTGGTGTTTGCCATTAGACGGGGTACGCAAAGGTCTTTGCTCATTTCAGCTCTGGATAAATGAAGCTGATTACGGTCCATATTTATCCCACACTCTGCATCTATTGGCATGTAAATCAAAATGTAAATGAGGTAGGGTGGATTGGTTGGCATGCAGTAAATATTCAAATTGCGAGAGCGTCAGGCTGTAATCAGTGGTAAATTGTAAGCAGAGGAGAGAGGAGGTTTGGCATTATTAAATTGCATCTCTAAATTCAGAAATTACAAATGCACATTGCTGTGTGCCACATGAAATCGACTTTATTTATCTCTTATCCTATTCACATTCTAATGAAATCGAAACGAGGGCAGCTGTGACAGTGACAAATTGAGGTAATCACTGTTTGTGGGTTTTAATCTGTGATAGGTGCTCAGTGTGACGTGTAACAAGATCCACAAACAATCAAAAGAGAAACTAAAATTGTACAAGAAACTTTACAGTGTTTCCTTTAAGTTTGATCAATAAACAAATAAATAAAATAGAGTGGTGTTCTAGGCAGATGATACATGCAGTAAGTATATATGTACTGTACAGATGGATGGATATAGATAGATAGATAGATAGATAGATATACTGTAGATCGATAGACAGACAGACCGACAGACAGATAGATAGTACTTTACAATGTAGTGTGTGTATAGTGTAGTAATATATA
This sequence comes from Sinocyclocheilus rhinocerous, assembly GCF_001515625.1. Lineage (NCBI taxonomy): Eukaryota > Metazoa > Chordata > Actinopteri > Cypriniformes > Cyprinidae > Sinocyclocheilus > Sinocyclocheilus rhinocerous. The sequence goes on from NW_015647952.1 coordinate 1,362,107, forward strand.
AAAGCAATGAATAAAGTCAGTCTCTAAACCTCGAGGGCCCAATTGTTATGCCTCTGTCCACCTGATTTGTCCCGGATTCCTCAGAGGGAACAGAGGGGTGACAGAACGCAGACAAGTGCGACCGCCACAGCCAGCTGTGACCTGAAGGTGCCGTTTGGTCCTGCAGGGCTGACAGTAGCCTGGCAGACCACCAGACAATCAGAACAGGGGCAGACGGACTGACCCACCACCCCACCTGCAGGAGTCTGCAGAGTCCACAGGCAACCCGAAGCTTCTGCGTGTCTGGATCCACTCCAGCCACCTGTCAGGTGCACCAGCTGCCTGGCCCCCTTAAGCTGCGTAGTCCATCTGTGTCCAGGTCTGGATTTGATATATTACTCAGTATCGAGAGGGATAATGCTGTAATGTCGCTAAATTGCATTAGCAGTGTCATATTTTTCTTTTGTTGGTATAATATGTGGCAGTGCAGAGTAAAAGTTGCAGATACTGGCAGTGCATCAATGTATGGGAGACTGTATAATACTGCCTTTTCACTTTTGATTACGATCAGACTCTGATGATATTTACGTCTCGTGTTTACTTCAGTAGAAGACATTATTTAATGAACATAAAAATACAGTGTTTTGCAGTGAGTGGAATGCCAACATTTTCACATCTGCATGCTTGATTAACAATTGGCAGTATATTGTGTGTGTGTGTGTGTGAGAGAGAGAGAGAGTCAGGTTTGGCTAAATTATAGGACTACCTAGCAAAATGGCTTAAAGTTGGCATGAAACGTAATTTACAACTTTTCTTTTTTATTATGGTGTATATCTAAGTGAAACAAGGGGACATATTTATTTATTTATTGATTGATTGATTCATCTGTAGTTAAAGCATTTATCAACAATAACATTAATATTCCTTACTCAATGCATTCCATATAGTAAACCAATTACAAATGACATGGATATAATGCAGTTAACATACATTTTTAGAGAAAAGAAATTGAAGAAATAATTAAAACAGAAAATAGTGAAATTATATAGTTGATTACTAAAACAAAAGATTGAGAATGATCACGTTTGACTCTTCTTCAACGTTCATTGTTTTGATTAAAGATTATGGGCGCACATTTTATATATTAAATACTGCAACATTTAATAATTTAATTAATTTAATTAAGTCAATTTTGAGTTCATGGGGACTTTAGAACTCAACACTTAAAGGAATAGTTATCCCAAAAATGAAAATTTGCTGAAAATTTACTGTTTTTTTATATTAACTAATGCTAATTTATACAACTTTGGGCCAGATTTACTGACAGCTTGCGTTAGCGCAAACTGTCTTTTGGTGTTAAAATAGTACTTTCATGATTTTCTAAAGACGCGCAGTGAAGAATTAGCGCTGAAAAGGCATCTACAGTTATTTTTGCACCTGATCTTATAGAATATGCATTTGTAGGAGTTTCCCTTTCAGACGCAAAATTTATGGGAGGAGAGTATTAAAACGAATCACGCAACGCGATTTACTAACGTTTCCGCTCGTCAAATTACTGGTATTTGTGCCATTTTTTAATGCCCAAAAAAGCATGTCTTAAAGCAGGTGGAAATTTGTGCTGCTATTGATAGATTGTGCTGGTCATTATGGAAATTATCTAGCTGCGTTTGTGTTCTTTAATGTGCGCATTGTCAGTAAATCCCCCGCAGAAGTTTCCCATCCCATCGGTGCTTTTATGGAATTGCGCTCTAATGCTAATTTGCCCTGTTCAGTAAATCCGACCCTTGAAATGTTAAAAATGTATTATCAGTAGTAAATGTATAAATCAAACATTTACAGCGTTTATTAAGTAAGGGATAAATGTACATCCAGTCGGTTGTTATTGCCGAATAAACCCCGACAGGCTGATCTTACATCATCTTGAAGAGGTTTATCCTGCTTGTTACATGGCTACTTGCCACATCAATAAATAATTAGACTCGAAATACTGATATGAGTTGAAATATTCAATGCAAAACTTCTGCAAATGAAAACAGTTCCTAACAAATGGCTATGAGCCTAGACAAAGTTCAGACAAGACAGACATTTAACGCATAATAAACAGTCGTATCACTAATTACACAGCTTTGCATCACGCAAATAGAGACGAGGAATAACATACCAAAACTAACCAATCAGAATTCGAGTATCCCAGGGAGCCATGTAATAATCCAGATTAAAGTATTGTTAATTTATGATACCTAATGCATTAACTATACATAAACTTATTGAGCCTAGTGTTACCAAAAATGTCTTACATGATGATCTAAAATGTAAAGATTTAGATGTAGAGGATAGAAAGTATCATTACTTCAGTATAAGAACAAAAGAAGAACATGGTAGAAACACAAAATGTGTATATGTGTTTTGTGTGTGTGTATGTGCCCCTCAGCTATGAAACCCAGTTTTGCTCCTCCATCGAGGTTACTTTCCCATACTGCACTGTGATCTTGCCCTCCGTCTCTCTCACTAATGGGCTCACATTGCTGCAGTAATGCCAATTAAAAATTGAGTACAAAGTTTCCCGGAGAGTCTGAAGCTGCCTGAAATAGAGCCAGCAAGCCAAATCAACAACGCTGATGAAAGGAACACTATGCTTATGCACTGTGAAGACGCAGCTTCTGTCTTTGCATCTTCATTAAGATGAAATGTAAAATATAAAATCATCATTTAATCTTAATTACTTAATGCAGGAACAGAGTACAAGAGAAGAGCCAAGCATAGTGAGGACATAATTCTTCTCTTTACTGTAGATTAAATATATATTAGTCTCAGACATTTGTGCATAATGGCTTTGCTGAGGCCATCCATTGGCTTCCTGATTCGAGACTACGCTACGACACAGCCAACAGCCTGACCCCATTTTAGTTTGTGATGCAAATATACATTCAAGCTCAGCTTCTGCAGTCAGCTGCATCTGCTTTACTAATTCTGTCATTCACCTGTTGAGAATCCTCTTTGGCCTTCGTCTGTCTCCAACAGTCCAAAAAAAAAGCGTTTTGCCAAAATATAGAATCTCCCTTCCTGATATTAATATCCTCCTGACTCCCAGCTATGGAGTTTTGTCCTCTGTAGAGGACATTATATTTTAGTGAAATTATCTGAGATCTTACATGTCACAGTTTTAAGTCTGGATGTCCTGTACAGAGCACATTCAGGGCTTTTCAGAGAAAAAGGAAGACTCACCATAGGGCTTTTCACACTTGAAATTTTTAACCCCGGGTCATCCTAAACCCCGGATAAATGGAATCCTGGGTTATCTGTAATCACGTTTCAAACTGCTCATACTATACCTGGGGTTAACTGTTAATCCTGGGTATTCATTAACAGATGTTTCACACTGTTCATTCCTAAACCCCGGGTTAATGTTCTTATTTGCATATTTTTCGGTGTGTCACTGTCACTGATTGGACGAACAGCAGGCAACCTGTTTACATGGCTTTTTCCGCATCTTGCCGGTTATTAAAAAAAAGGTCGCCACATAGGTCTTTAGCCGTTTTAAGAATAATACCATCTCCTCATCACTTCGGTTCACACGCTTTACGTCTTTTCACATTTTTTACTTTTCTCTCACCGGCTGCTGTTTACACGACTCGTGTTTCCTGTTACTGAGGTGACATGAGCCTCGCTGCTCAATTTCTGATTGGCTGTCTGTTGCCAAGCATCCAGCAGCAACAAGCAGTCACCGCTCCGTTTGACCGTTTCACATTGAACAAACTTAGCACCGCAAATGCGGTGCTAACCCTGCTCCGGAGATTAAAGAGTCCTTGTGCCACATGTCTGCCAGTACACCGTGATGATGAAAAGCATCGCTCCTTGTCCTCTCACGTCTATTTTAACAGATCTAGTTTTGTGCCAGCAGACCCTGGTGATGAAGAATGTTGCCCCTCATCCTCGCTCAGCCTTACAGAGCAGATCCTTTTATAAGTCACACATCACCTGGCAGCAGGTGCACAATAACCTCCTTATGCTTAAGACTTATTGGGATGCAGAGGAGGATGCAACCTTGGAATAAAATGGAAGGGAGTATCCTAGGGAAGCAGTGACTCAGAGAAATGCAAAAGGGCAAACGGCCCAGCTGCCTCAAGGGGAGACACAGCCAAGCTGATTGTCCGTTCCCACCCTCAGTGGAGGAGGAGCGCGCACACACATTAAGACATCCTTCAGGCCGGAGAGGAGGCTTTATTATTGATGGAGAGAGGAAGACCTTGGCAGATGGGTGTGGTATGTGAGGGTGTGGTGTTAGATGAGGTTGATTGTTAGTCATAGAAGCAAAAGCTTTTTCACTGTCAGTCTGTTCAAACAAACAGGAAAAAAGTTTGGAATAGTCAATATTAGACAGCACTTGTGGAGGGTGGGAGGTTTAGCCTTATGTGTGTTCAGTCAACCTGTTTAGTTAAATTCCACTGAGGTGTTGAAAGTACCTTTTAATGCTAAAATATACACACTACCTTTTAAAAGTTTGGGGTCTGGAAGATTTTCAAAATGTTTTAGCGTCACTTTCTCATGAAGGCTGCAAACAGTAATATTATGATAAATTATTACAATTGAAAACAAATGTTTTTCTATTTGAATATATTTTAAAAACAATTTAATTCCTGTTGATGACTTTTCAGCAGCCATTATTCTAGTTTTCAGTGTAACGTGATGCTTCATTTTAATATGCTGGTTAGGTGCTCAAGAAACATTTCTTATTATTACCAGTGTTTAATGATATACACTTAAAACAGACAGAGATTAGTAACTGTTAAAATACTGAAATTAAAAACGTCTCGGTTACATATGGTAACCCTCGTTCCCTGAAGGAGGGAAAGGAGACGTCACGTCGTGACCGACGAATTGGGATATCGCTTCGATAGACCAATCTACTTCACGACGTGACTCGTAGTGACCGACTGAAAGGGAACTTAAGTTATTTGCTTATTTCTAGATAAAATCAAAGTGTTAACCTGCAGTGAAATTTATTATACATGCTGAACCACTTTAAATTTAATTAATCGTGGAAAAAAAAAATCATGAAACTGAGAAGATGTGACAGAAATAGTTTTGAAAATGTAAAAGGATGAAAAGTCAGTGCTGCTGTACCATAATGAGTTTTCATCCACCATTGTCTCCAAATGCCACTGACTACCAAAATGCTACTGTTGTCCTTATTTATGACCTAAAAAATACTGAGCTGTAATTAATTAAAATTGTTAGCATGTAAGAGACTTTATCTAAAAGTTAAATATAGCGTGCATGTTGTACATTATCAGCATACCTAATTTATCTGTATGCATTAGTGGTATGTTTTACACAGTTAAATAATAATAAAATAGAAAATAATAGAAATAATAATAGAAAAAAGTAAAAAAAAATATGACCATAATTGCAGAAATAAAATGAAAGATGAGATGAAGAGGTGAAGGGCAGAAGAGGGATAGAGGGAGTCAGTCAGATAAACACTGAAAGGGTGGAGTTTCAGAGAAGAGAGAGAGTCAAGGACAGAGGAGAGGAAAAGAGGACAGTCAGTAAGAGCAGAGGGCTGGCCTGTCTCTCTCTCTCTCTGTGCGTGTGTGTGTGTGGATAGTTTCTACTGCAGAAAGCTCAATGAGGGCCTGTACTGCATTGGAAATGAAGAGCTGATTTCCTCCTACAGCTCCATGACCGAAAGCACTGATCACTCAAAGGAATCCTGACCTTGAATATATCAAACTGTCAGCATATTCTTACGAACTTTGGTTTGATTTGTTCATCTACAGTATATGGCTTAATTAACTAATTTTCAGCTTCTCATTATAGTAACGTGGGAAATTTCCACACAAATGTATGAACACAGAAACTCCAGGAATGATTAAAATCCAGCAGTGAAGCTCAGGCCCTGCTTATTTCTGTTATATGACCTTTTAACTTTTAAATCTCATTTATTTATATGAATGAAACACTTATGGGAGCCTCATATGCACTGCATATTCTGCTGCATGTCCTGTATTTGTGTCCCTGAGTATAGTACTACAAAGTGCATCGAAAATGAGATAAGCCATAGGAAACTGAATCTGCATGAACAAGAACTCTGTTAATTTGTCTGGAAATTTAGTCCAGCCTCTTGTCTATATGCTTTGCAAAGCAACTCTAAATCATACAATTTTCTATTTAGGTTACCACAGACAAGTTAGATGTTGACACTGTGCTAAAACAGAATAAAGTTCATCTTAATAAATCTAGACTCAGGAATGGGACAGAGTGTGTGTGGTCTGTTAACGTATAGTCAGGACAGATTTCATGCTGCTGCTGCCAGTTTTGAGACCACAACAAGGCTGTCTGTTTATTCACCAAGCAAAACTTAATGAAAAGCATATTTTGGCCTAAACCTTAAAATATTAGATTGAATGTAGTACATTTTAAACATACAGTTAGTGCATTAAAACATCAGGCCTAACATTATGCTGGAAACATGGTGTTAAAGCCACATTAAAACCTTAGACTCAGATTGGCAGTACATGAGCTGCAAAGAGCAACTTTAAAAGGTTGTTTGATAAAAACCCATTACACAGCATGTGGAAGAGGTGGGAATTGCTGAAATGATTACTGAGAAGCTAACAATATGTGGTTTTAAACCCATATTCCAGCCTAAAACGCGCTATGAGGGAACATACATCCCAGGTGTTGTGATCACAACCTGAGTGTTTTTCGGCAATAATCTATGCCAAAAAAGTAACGTGCTAAGGCAAATATTTTTATTTATTCTGATCCTTGTAATCCTGCTGTTTTATTGTTGATGCCGGAGTCTAACCAGCTCATTTATTTTTTGCATGATGAGACAGAGAGAGAATAAAAGAGCACAATGTGAGGCGTGAAACGGAGCTGAGCACATTTATTCAGGCTGATGTGAATCAAGAGTAAAATGGCCTTTATTGGATGGCTTTCATGTAATCCAATAATTGGTTGCATCAGAAGTCATTTTTAAACTGTTGTAAAACCAACTGAATGTGAAATAGAAACTGTGAAATCATCTGAGAACTGCGCTACTGTCAGTTTTCATGCCTGTGTTGTGACCATTTTTTATTATAAAACGTATTTGCGAAGCCTTTTTTTTATCTTTAAGCAGACATCCCAGTCAACAATTTGATCTCACAATGATGTCACCATGAGCTCACACGATTCTCATGGTGTGGTCACAATGTGTGTGTCACAGTGAGCTAAAAGTGTAACCACACAGCGCACTCACTGGTGTGTCACAGTGAGCTAAAAGTGTAACCACACAGCGCACTCACTGTGTGCTCATACTATGTTCCCAATGTGAGGTCACTGCACACTCACTGTGTGCTCATACTGTGGTCACAATGTGAGGTCACTGCACACTCACTGTGTGCTCATACTATGTTCCCAATGTGAGGTCACTGCACACTCACTGTGTGCTCATACTGTGGTCACAATGTTATCAATTCATATGTGTCTTCTCTCACACTACCGTGTGTTTTGAGTTTGAGCTCCGTCAAGTTAATTCTTTGTATCACTTAAGAAAATATTCTTAATTAAAAGGCTGGCCATATTACAAAGCCAACACAATTAGTCAGTGGAAGAGAAAACTGAACTTAGTCACGTTAGACATTAGCAGATGCTCATTCATGACCTCTACAAGTCCCTTTTTATTTGATCTAAAAACAGTAATTTTGTGAAATATTATTACAATTTAAAATAACTGATTTCTCTTTTAATATATTTTAAAATGTAATTTATTCCTGTGATGACAAATTTTCACCAGCAATTACTCAAGTCTTCAGTGTCACATGATCCTTCAGAAATCATTCTAATATGATGATTTGGTGCTCAAGTGACATTTATTATTATCCTCAGTGCTATCAATTGTGCTGCTTAATATGTTTTTGGAAAAATAATTTTTACAGGATTCTTTAAACAGAAAGTTCAAAAGAACAGTGCTTATTTGAAATAGAGATCTTTTATAAGTCTTTTATAAATAAATAATAAGTCTTTACTGTAAATTTCATTAAAAAAAGCATTATTGGCCCCAAACTTTTAAATGGTTATGTGTGTGTGTGTGTGTGTACTGAGAATTATTTTGCTTTCATGCTGGTTTTATATAGTTCGGATTATATAAGATAAGAAGATGTAGTGAGTTACATTTTGGTTTGGTAACATTGCACAACTCTCTGTACTTTTCAAAGCTGTAACCACATAAAGAGTGTTGGAGGTTTCAGTTTTAAAATATGCCGTTCTATATCTGTTGACCAAAAATATATAAATAGCATGAGGGAAAATTTCCCCCGCAGCGGTCCATAGCTGTTAATGCCGTGATACTTTGGGCCTGAGGAAATAAAATATGTTTTCTTGCATTACATTTAATGCATTTGGCAGATGATTTTATCCAAAGAGGCTTATATTGCATTGAACATATAGACTTTATCAGATGATGCATTGCCTTGCCTGGGAATCAAACCCATATCAGAATCATGCCCTACTTTTTGATCTAGCCAGACACCCAACATGAAGTTGCATCTAAGCAGCTTGTTTGATGTTATGATTCCATATGCTGCAATGGAGCAACCATGTATCGAGCACTAAAAAAAAGAGCACTCTGAGTTAAGCTATAAGATGACCTTTACTATTTATTTGCGATCCATCTAGTATCATGCTGATAGTCCATTCTCTCAGTGTTTGTTCAATAGCATTAGCTTGAGGGATTGAGAGCGTTTGTTCATCCAGCAGAAGGTCTGCTCACAGTGACAAATGAAAAGGGATGGGTGCCTGTTACAGGGGGCAGTTTTTCAGCCGCTGTATCATTTGTCCCCTCTGCATGCTGGATGTCAGGTTCCCTGAGGACCCAGACGACTTCCACAATCATATACACAAACACGGCCACCTTTGAGATTTGTCCATTTGTAAACCATATTCATTGTAAAATCCAAATTTTGAAAATGTTACTAGTGTAATATTCATATTTTTCATTATTTAATGAAAAATATGAGTAAATGTAATGTCCTTTCATCAGTTTTATTCCCCACTTCTTCTGTGAAAACATAATGCAGTCCAAAACACGTTTTTGATTTGTGGTGAAGTTTTTTTTAATTTTTTTTTTAATGATGATGATCAAGGTTTCTGAGAGTCTGAGCTAAACAGTTTCCATTCCTGTATTAATCAACCGGACAGCAGTTATTACCTTGAACAAGAGCTAGTCCATCAAAAATCCAGCCATTAACCTGTTTCATATATGAGAAAAATAGTGTTAAATCAGAGCCAGATGCAGAAAAAAACTAGAACGATGTTCTGCTCAAAATATATTACACTGGAGATAGTCTATCTAAAATGAGATTAAACTTAAAATGCAGGCCTCCCCTGAAAACAGAATCCACTATGACCAGACATTGACCTTTAAAAATGAAAGCCCAGGGCCAATCTTGAGAGGAGGCTGGAATTCAGATTCAACCATTTGAAGAGCAGTGAGCGAATAATGATGACTATGACATTCAGACCCGCATGGGACTCATTGTGAAGGACATGACCGGGAAAAAAAAAAAAA
>NW_015647952.1:1372718-1374549 GCF_001515625.1 Sinocyclocheilus rhinocerous
ATTTCTCTTTTAATATATTTTAAAATGTAATTTATTCCTGTGATGACAAATTTTCACCAGCAATTACTCAAGTCTTCAGTGTCACATGATCCTTCAGAAATCATTCTAATATGATGATTTGGTGCTCAAGTGACATTTATTATTATCCTCAGTGCTATCAATTGTGCTGCTTAATATGTTTTTGGAAAAATAATTTTTACAGGATTCTTTAAACAGAAAGTTCAAAAGAACAGTGCTTATTTGAAATAGAGATCTTTTATAAGTCTTTTATAAATAAATAATAAGTCTTTACTGTAAATTTCATTAAAAAAAGCATTATTGGCCCCAAACTTTTAAATGGTTATGTGTGTGTGTGTGTGTACTGAGAATTATTTTGCTTTCATGCTGGTTTTATATAGTTCGGATTATATAAGATAAGAAGATGTAGTGAGTTACATTTTGGTTTGGTAACATTGCACAACTCTCTGTACTTTTCAAAGCTGTAACCACATAAAGAGTGTTGGAGGTTTCAGTTTTAAAATATGCCGTTCTATATCTGTTGACCAAAAATATATAAATAGCATGAGGGAAAATTTCCCCCGCAGCGGTCCATAGCTGTTAATGCCGTGATACTTTGGGCCTGAGGAAATAAAATATGTTTTCTTGCATTACATTTAATGCATTTGGCAGATGATTTTATCCAAAGAGGCTTATATTGCATTGAACATATAGACTTTATCAGATGATGCATTGCCTTGCCTGGGAATCAAACCCATATCAGAATCATGCCCTACTTTTTGATCTAGCCAGACACCCAACATGAAGTTGCATCTAAGCAGCTTGTTTGATGTTATGATTCCATATGCTGCAATGGAGCAACCATGTATCGAGCACTAAAAAAAAGAGCACTCTGAGTTAAGCTATAAGATGACCTTTACTATTTATTTGCAATCCATCTAGTATCATGCTGATAGTCCATTCTCTCAGTGTTTGTTCAATAGCATTAGCTTGAGGGATTGAGAGCGTTTGTTCATCCAGCAGAAGGTCTGCTCACAGTGACAAATGAAAAGGGATGGGTGCCTGTTACAGGGGGCAGTTTTTCAGCCGCTGTATCATTTGTCCCCTCTGCATGCTGGATGTCAGGTTCCCTGAGGACCCAGACGACTTCCACAATCATATACACAAACACGGCCACCTTTGAGATTTGTCCATTTGTAAACCATATTCATTGTAAAATCCAAATTTTGAAAATGTTACTAGTGTAATATTCATATTTTTCATTATTTAATGAAAAATATGAGTAAATGTAATGTCCTTTCATCAGTTTTATTCCCCACTTCTTCTATGAAAACATAATGCAGTCCAAAACACGTTTTTGATTTGTGGTGAAGTTTTTTTTAATTTTTTTTTTAATGATGATGATCAAGGTTTCTGAGAGTCTGAGCTAAACAGTTTCCATTCCTGTATTAATCAACCGGACAGCAGTTATTACCTTGAACAAGAGCTAGTCCATCAAAAATCCAGCCATTAACCTGTTTCATATATGAGAAAAATAGTGTTAAATCAGAGCCAGATGCAGAAAAAAACTAGAACGATGTTCTGCTCAAAATATATTACACTGGAGATAGTCTATCTAAAATGAGATTAAACTTAAAATGCAGGCCTCCCCTGAAAACAGAATCCACTATGACCAGACATTGACCTTTAAAAATGAAAGCCCAGGGCCAATCTTGAGAGGAGGCTGGAATTCAGATTCAACCATTTGAAGAGCAGTGAGCGAATAATGATGACTATGACATTCAGACCCGCATGGGACTCATTGTGAAGGACATGACCGGGAAAAAAAAAAAAA
>NW_015647952.1:1374686-1386687 GCF_001515625.1 Sinocyclocheilus rhinocerous
AAAAAAAAAACTCTTGTACTAGGGTTCACTTAATTATTTGACTTTTTTTTCTCTTTCCTCACAACATTATTATTATTTTTTGGCTCTTAAGTGTTGATGGGTCTGTAATTGTTTTCTGCTGTAATTTTGCTGTCAGAACTCAAATCTGTGAGGATTTCATAGTCATATAACACTTTTTCAGCAGGGCAGCACAAGGATGAATTACTTTTCTACTCTGTTCACAATGAAGGCAGAAATGCAATTACGTATTCATTTTTATTTACGTAATTTATTATTTATTCAATGATAATTATTTATTCATGTTTGTCAACCCCAATGCTCATCTCCTCAGAAGGATTAATAAATGCATAAATAAATGGCAGTTGGCATTACATAGTGACTAATTTGGTTAAATAACTTGAGTGGCATGATGGGCTATTGGACAAGAATACTTGATGATGATTTAATCAGCAAGTGTTTTCGAATTGCATTATGCACAGACCAGGATCTGTCTTTAACTACAGTTTCTTGAAATGAAACTAGACTGTTAACAGTGCCTGTTGATAGTCAGTGTAACCACCGTCTGGATACAAAAAGTATCTTTCTCCACTGACAACCATTCAAAAAATTATTATTTTGATGAAATTTTGACAAAATGTCATTCTTAAAAATCTTCATATTAATGCTGTTCAGAATTCATATGTCCTTTTTGTTTAACCATAATAATGTAAAAACCATAAAACCACATAAAAAAATATTACAATCAGAATTATCCAAAATAATAATAATTTTACACTGCCATTCAAAAGTTTGGTGTCAGTAGGATTTTTTAGGACTTTATTTTTATTTCTTATTCTTACCAGGGCTGCATATGTTTGATCAAAAATACAGTAATATTGTGAAATATTATTACAATGAATAATATATTTTTTCTTTTATTACATTTTATTATATTTAAAAAAAATATTTATTCTTGTGATGACAAAGCTAAATTTATTAGCCATTACAGTCTTCAGATCACATTTTTCAGAAATCATTCTAATATGCAGATTTGATGCTCAAGTAACATTTCTTATTATTATCATTGTTAAAAAGATTTGTGCTGCTTGATATTATTCAGAAACAGAAATTTTTTTTTCAAGATTCTTTTTCGAGTTTAAAAGAACAACATTTACTTATCCTAACTCTATTGTTGCTTTTGTCACACTCAGTCATGTAGTACAATATTCGTTTATGTTTTCTTTGTAAGAAACAGGACAAATATAAAAGTCAAAGAAGTTCCAGTGAGTGAACATCTAGGCCATGTCAGTGCAGAAGGGCTTCGCTCTTGACCAGTGAGAATTAAATTGAGGGAGGACACCATCAATGAAAAATGTTGGTCAGTTGCACTGTTTTCTTGGCCTGATTAACTATGGAAAGTTGCCCTAGCTAGCAACACATCTGAGACTCTTGAATCAGTGGCAGAAAAAAAGGAAGAAATGGGTTACTTTCATGTCAGGTGTCTTGATATTCAAAATTCGGAGGGATTTGTATTATACAATTTTTTATTTATTTGTAGTTTGTGTGATTTGTGTTTTACATTTGGTGGAAATGTTTCCTTTAAGTACTTGCAGATAGAGCAACATAGACACATACCACTATTTTTTCTCAGAGGTCAGGATTTATATTTTGTTTGGAGGCATAGTTTTTTTTTTTTTTTTTTCTTTGGCCAGTTTTCGGGAGATTTCATTTGGAACATTTTATAGTCCTATACAATTGACTGTAGCTATAAACCTGTAAATCTCTGTTTCCAGGGGCATTCCAGGTGAACAGGCAGGATAACAAGCATTTGTGGTAAGTCTAATTGGCTGTACTCCAGTTCTCACACATCCACAACTGTTTAATTTTCACCCCAAGAGAGAAAGCAAGTAGCAAGAAGCAGAAAAAGAGACTTACTCACTCAGTGGACAGCCATTACACCAACAGTGCAGTCAATTGGGATCTAAACGGGAGTTTAATTTACCAGCACCATTGACTTTGTGCTGATTGTAAAGCCATTTGTTAAAGCCTTTTTTCTGGAGAACCGTGTTTTTCTGTGGTTGTCTGAGCCATTACACTGCATTAGCGAATAAGCTATTTTGTTTGAGTACACAATTATGTTGGAAATGTTCTTGTAGCCTGTCTGAGAGAAGAAAAACTATATACATATTTTTCTGCTTAAAAAAAGTCACACACACACACACAAAAAAGCACATTATTACACATTATAAATAATTGTACTCATTTTGTAAACATGTTTGGTTAAATCATTCACACTGAGATTTGTACATACACAAAAATCATGTTTTATCTTTTTTTTTTTTTTAATGGTCATTTGTATGATGCCAGAGATGCATTACAGTATTGTTTGAGATCTGCTCTGTGAAGACATCAATCAGGAGCTGTGATATGTTTTTTTTAGCAGCTACTCTGAGAATTGTGCGATTTGACACCATGAACAGCAGCAGCGTCCGGTTCGGCTGCCTCAGGTGTCTGTCCAAGCGTACACACGCACCGCAGAAGGAAGTAAAAGGAAGAGAAGGGTATCGAGACAGGGGACTCTAATTAGTGAGTGTAGAGAGGCAAAGCAGAGAGGCTGAGGCCTGACAGCACGTATAGGTCTCCGTTTTTAATGGCCATCATTTGCCTGACAGCCAGTCAGACTCTTTCACTCTCGTTCTCTCCCACAATTTCAGGTGAAAATGAAATTTGGTTTCTCCACAGTCATGCCCTGTTCTGTGGATTTCTGTGTTTTTGCCCTGTGATACTAAATGCAGTGCTGTGAAAAAGAAAGTACACCCTATGGAAATGTATTTATATATATATATATATATATATATATATTTTTTTTTTACCAAAGATTGTCATTTCAACAGTATTGATAGGTAAGGTTATTGCCAATTTTATGCATATTATAAATAATTGTACTCATTTTGTAAACATGTTTGGTTAAATCATTCACACTGAGATTTGTACATACACAAAAATCATGTTTTATCTTTTTTTTTTTTTTAATGGTCATTTGTATGATGCCAGAGATGCATTACAGTATTGTTTGAGATCTGCTCTGTGAAGACATCAATCAGGAGCTGTGATATGTTTTTTTTAGCAGCTACTCTGAGAATTGTGCGATTTGACACCATGAACAGCAGCAGCGTCCGGTTCGGCTGCCTCAGGTGTCTGTCCAAGCGTACACACGCACCGCAGAAGGAAGTAAAAGGAAGAGAAGGGTATCGAGACAGGGGACTCTAATTAGTGAGTGTAGAGAGGCAAAGCAGAGAGGCTGAGGCCTGACAGCACGTATAGGCCTCCGTTTTTAATGGCCATCATTTGCCTGACAGCCAGTCAGACTCTTTCACTCTCGTTCTCTCCCACAATTTCAGGTGAAAATGAAATTTGGTTTCTCCACAGTCATGCCCTGTTCTGTGGATTTCTGTGTTTTTGCCCTGTGATACTAAATGCAGTGCTGTGAAAAAGAAAGTACACCCTATGGAAATGTATTTATATATATATATATATATATATATATTTTTTTTTTACCAAAGATTGTCATTTCAACAGTATTGATAGGTAAGGTTATTGCCAATTTTAAGTCAAAGACCAGATCTTATTCCAGTTAAAATTCTGTGGCCTGTACGTGCAAGAAACACAGGTATTATACAGGTACAATTCTGCACAGAGGAAATTAAGAATTTCTCTTAGTGTGTCAGTTATAGTGTTATATTATGATAGTTTTAGGGTAGACATGATTACATAACAAGTGGCAGGTATATTATTTTGCATTACACTCTAAGACTTAATACACAGATCTATTTTGACATACAGTATCAGTTTTTTTTTGTCCCATCCATTGCTATGTCAATCATTGCGGTTTCAGATTCAGTCTAGTTGTCAATCCATAAACTTTGCACTGTGCAAGATATACATTTTCTTTCCTCAGAAATCACTTGAATTCTCAGAGTTTTTTTTCTTCTTCAGTGTCTTGTCACTATTCAGCTTTATGCAAAGCTATCTTGATTTTTCGATATTAGTGCATTTCTTGCTGGCATTGTATTACATCCATTCAATTGAGGCAGACTTGCATATCTACACAAATCCATTATGAATTACAGTTCACAAAAGTCTATTCCAGCATCGTCAGCAAGACTGAACATTTGCTGAAGGCCATAATTTCCCAAAATGATGCAGAGCTGGAAAGTCCCACCGTAAATATTTGATCCAGTTAGTTACAGTGAACATGAGGATGTGTATTCTGGTGATAGTGTAGAATGAAACCCCTCAAAATCATTCAAAAGAGGTCAGAAAAATTGTTTCAGATCTGAGGCAATTTACTCTGCTTTTGCTTGTTCACTTCTTATGACTCCATATTTATTTGCATTATAAAGATTTTTATTTTTCTTCTCTGGGGTTACACTTACAGTGCTCTGCCCTATAGCGTAACCATTTCTCAAAAAAGAAAAGAAAAACATGTCTCATCTAGACATTCTGGGTTATTCTAATATCACTTTATAATGCTATGTGTTTGATTTATGGCATAAAACACTTAAACTAGCCCTTTCTCGTAAGAAATTTAATATGTTGAATATGACTCTGTGTAAAGCACATTACAACTGAGTTTAGTTCATTCTTCCTTGAATATTGACATTTTGATGCAACCACAATGTCATAAAGCATTTCCCCCATATCTGGTCTGGGTAGGATTTTCTCCTATTCATTCTTCCTTGAATGACTTGACATTTTGATGCAACCACAATGTCATAAAGCATTTCCCCCATATCTGGTCTGGGTAGGATTTTCTCCTTTAATAAACAAGAAGAATACCATTGCATTTCATACATAAAATATACAGCACATGCTGTGTGTTGGAGACTTTGGAGACCAAGGAAGAAAACAACTTGGAGGGGTTCCAAAGCCATGCTGGTCATCAGAAAAGACTGAAACCATTTTTTTATTTTCTTGTAAAAGCTCATTAATGAACCTGCAATTTCTTGAGAGGCCTTCATCTCACAGCCCACACAGCTCTCAGTATTTTGCTTCAGACATATAATGAAGTGCACTGTGTGGCCAAAAGCATGTGGACACATCCTTCTAATGAACATATTTGGTAATTTCTGTGAGGACAAGTAGTATTGCTACACCATATAAAGTCATTCTAGAGAATTATTTTTCCAACTTTGTTGCAGCAGTTTGTGAGGGCCTTTCATAGGCCCTTTTTTATTCCATCATAAATCCTTGTGAAGAAAGCAAGGTCCAAATAGAAATGATTTACTGAGTCTGGTGTGGAAGAACTTGACTGGCCTGCACAAAGCCCAGATCCGAACCTAACTGGACACCTTCAAATAAATTAATTAGAAGGGGGTGTCAGCATGCTTTTGGCCATATAGTGTATCATAAGGTATCGCTGACAATGATCCATGGATGTTTTTTGACCTGCAAGCATGTAATGTTATACTTTATAAGATTTGCCCTGAAAACTTGTTTCGTTGTTCTTCATCTCTACCAAAGCCTTTACCATAAATAGCCAGGGAGCAGCTTTTTGTTTACCTGACCTGATTCTGATATGCACTCCAGATACTCTTTACATATTCGATTGTATAACTCCAGCCATGCACAGATATAAGCCATGTTTCCACTTTACACAACTGCACTCAAACTGATAACACTATTGCTTCAATTAGTATGAAATATACAACATTTACCAACCCAAACCAGGTTTTCCCTGAAGTTTCTTAAAATGAGAGCCATATATTTCCAGTGACAGTCGGGCAGATAGTCTGGCCAAGTAACACACAAATAAGAGCTCATCTTGGGGCCAATTACTGCAATGCAAGTTTCAAGTTGTATTTTTACAAGCTAAAATTATAATGGTAGCAAGATAGCAATTGCAGAACACGTCAGACATTTTGCTTCTATGAATTAAACACCTGGACATTTGTTAAAATGCTCAATTGTCAGACACACTGGAATCCTTTTACTGCCTGATCTTGATCTACAAGATCAGCACCAATAGATCTACACATCTTTGTTCATTAATATTGCATGTATACATGCTGTGATGTAAACAAACAGTAGCTCGAAAGCAGAGTCTGATCAAAGGTTCATGGAAGCACGATGCATAGGGAAGGGTCAATAAAGGTCTAAACTAAACAGCTGTAAATATATAAAATTTGAAATACCAAATGCTTAATTTGTATGCAGTTTGTTATTTAACGTATGAAGTATTAGCTACATTTTTGTCTAGAATAGGAATCATCTTTTTACAATGACAATTTAAAATCAGCTTTGGATCGATGGATAGTTGATTGACTTAATTAAACCATTCTGTCATATTTCATTGCTATTGTTTCAGAATCATATGGACATGATTGTGGGTTATGTTAAGCAGCAAAGGAAACATCTACACTGCTTGAATTGGTGTGTTCAATTTGAATTCAGCAGAATGAGCTGTAGGGATTCAGGAAGGTACAATAGGAAGAAAATGAATGAGATGAGATGGATGGGTAATGTTGGATCTATATGAAAGAAAGAAAGGAAAGGACGTGACGTGTGGCCAAGTATGATGTCCCATACTTGGAATTTGTGCTCTGCATTTAACCCATCCAAGTGCACACACACAGCAGTGAGTAGTGAACAAACACGCACACACACACCCGGAGCAGTGTGCAGCCAGTTCTTCGGCGCCCGGGGAGCAGTTGGGGGTTTGGTGCCTTGCTCAAGGGTCTCACGTCAGTTGTGGAATTGAGGGTGGAGAGAGCGCTGGATATTCACTCCCCCCACCTACAATCCCTGCCGGACCTGAAACTAGAACCCGCGACCTCTAGGTTACAAGTCCGACTCTCTATCCAATAGGCCACGACTGCCACTATATTGTACTATATAAAAGCCAGTTACATTTGAGCAAATAGAAGCAGAATCTGATATTGGTGGCAGAAATGAATGGGATTTGTAGAATAATGCTCAGAAAGATTGGAAACTTGGAACCTAAAGTTGAGTTAACAAATTTCTGCTTTGATAAATCAGTACTTCAATAAAGAAGGCAAGTGTGACAGCAGAGAAAGATTCAGAGTGAACAATCCCTAATCAATAGTCTTAATGATAAGGTGAATATCCTTAATAAATTATCATCAGACTCAGAACATCTCGGTTACGTATATCCTTCAGGGAACGAGGGTTACATACATACAGACGGCAGGGAAATCTCTGCCAGGGAAAGACACGGGCTCACCATGAGGGCAGCCATACCGTGGAAGAATACACATGTGGGATCACCGAAGGGGGAATCACTACACACGGTTATCTAGCCCAGCTCAAGGGCTGACCTTGGGCATACACATGAGTGCTGGAACTGGTGTCTGGCGTTCCGCCATGCCTGACCGCCGAAAGTGTGGGATGAACTTCAACAGAGTTCACCAAAAGGGAAACTGAACTGAGAAGCACTTAAGCGCACGTATCCGGTCCGTAGAAGGGAATGGCACGGCAAGCGTGATCGACACCGAGTGGGTCCGGTGTCACTGACCATCTGAGGCAAGTACACGAGAGGACACAGGCTCGACACGGAGATTATAGAATCTCACAAACGTGTTAGGTGTCGCCCAGCCGGCAGCTCTACAGATGTCTGCTATCGAGGTGCCCTGCGCCAATGCCCAAGAAGATGCCACGCCTCTCGTAGAGTGTGCTCTCACTCCGAGGGGGCACGGTAAACGTTGGGCATGGTATGCTAAGACTATAGCCTCCACTATCCAGTGGGCAAGACTTTGTTTGGAGACAGCCTTTCCCTTCTGCTGTCCTCCAAAGCAGACAAAGAGCTGATCTGAGGTCCTGAAGCTCTGCGTGCGGTCCACATAAATGCGCAAAGCGCGAACAGGACAGAGCAGAGCAATGGCTGGGTCTGCCTCCTCCCGGGGCAGCGCACGTATCGTCTACCGAAAATGCCTGCAGGTCCCCCACCCTCTTGACCGAAGCCAGTGCAGTGAGGAGCACTGTCTTTAGCGACAGAAACTTAAGCTCTACTGACTGCAGGGGTTCGAAGGGCTCCTCCTTCAAGGCTGTCAGGACCGAGGGAAGATCCCAAGAGGGTACCAGGTGGGGGTGCGGAGGATTCAGCCTCCTCGCGCCCCTAAGGAACCTTCCATATGGACTTGCCGTTCACTGCATTGTGATGCGCGGCAATAGTGGCGACATACACTTTGAGGGTGGAGGGAGACAGCCTTCGCTCCAACCCTTCTTGCAGAAAGGAGAGCACGACCACGATCAGGCATCTATGGGGGTCTTCCCGCCGGGAAGAACACCAATCGACGAACAGGTTCCACTTCAGCGTGTAAGCATGTCTTGTAGAGGGTGCTCTAGCTGAAGTGATGGTGTTTACTACCGCTGGAGGTTGACCACCTAGAACCTCTGCGTCCCATCCAGAGACCACACGTGGTGATTCCACAGGTCTGGGCACAGGTGCCAGAGAGTGCCCCCTCTCTGAGAAAGGAGATCCTTCCTCAGAGGAATACGCCAAGGAGGGGCTGTCGCAAAGAGCATCAGTTCTGGGAACCAAGTCCGATTGGGCCAATATGGCGCTACTAAGAGGACTTGCTCCTCGTCCTCCCTGACCTTGCAGTGTCTGTGCGAGAAGACTCACTGGGAGAAATGCATACTTGCGTAGGCCCCAAGGCCAGCTGTGTGTCAGTGCATCCGTGCAGAGGGTCCCCTCAAACAGGGAGTAGAACAGCTGGCAGTGGGACACATCTGGAGAGGCAAACAGGTCTACCTGAGCGTCCCTGAAGTGTCTCTAAATCAGCTGGACTGTCTCAGGGTGGAGTCGCCATACTCCCGGAAGGGCGGGCCGGCGTGAGAGCTCGTCGGCTGCTCGATTGAGCTTGCCTGGGATGTGAACGTCGCGAAGCGACCTCAGATGCTTCTGACTCCGAAGTAGGAGATCACGGGCGAGTTGCAAGTTGCGACATGCGACGGGAGCGTAGACCGCCCTGGTGTTTGATGTACGCAACAGTCGCAGTATTGTCCGTCCGGACCAGTACTTGCTTGTCGTGTAGCAGTGATTTAAAGCAGCGCAGAGCAATACTGCTAGCAACTCGAGGCAATTGATGTGCCACTGCAGTCGAGGCCCTGTTCAGGCGCCCGATGCTGCATGCCCGTTGCACATGGCCCCCCAGCCTATGGCAGAGGCATTTGTTGAGACAACAACATGCCTGGACACTTGCACTAGGGGAACTCCCGCCCAAAGAAAGGCAAGATCCGACCACGGGCTGAAAGTCTGGCAGCAGGGCGGGGTGACTGAGACCCGGTGAGTGCCGTGCTGCCATACCAATCTCGGGACTCGGTCGTGAAGCCAACGCTGAAGTGGTCTCATATGAAGCAATCCGAGCGGCGCAACCATGGCAGCGGATGCCATATGCCCCAGGAGCCATTGAAACTGTTTCAGTGGGACCGCCCTCCTGCGCTGAAATTACTCCAGACAGTTCAGCGTCGACTGGGCATGCTCTACTGAGAGGCGTGCTGTTAGATTGACCGAGTCCAACTCCATACCGAGAAAAGAGATCCTCTGCACGGGGGAGAGTTTGCCATTTTCCCAGTTGACCCGAAGCCCCAACCGGCTGAGGTGGCCAGTCCCTGTGTTCACACAACTGTGCTCGAGACTGGGCCAGTATGAGCCAGTTGTCGATGTAGTTGAGAATGCGAAAGCCTCTTTACCTCAACGGGATGAGGGTTGCCTCCATGACTTTGGTGAAGACACAAGCCGACAGGGACAGCCCGAAGGGGAGGACCTTGTACTGATATGTTCGCCCCTCAAACACGAAGCGGAGAAACGGCCTGTGTCGAGGGAGGATCGAGACATGAATGTACGCGTCCTTGAGGTCGATCGCTGCGAACCAATCGCGTGGACGAACGCATTGAAAAATAAGTTTCTGCATCAACATCCTGAACGGGAGCCTGTGGAGGGCTCGGTTCAGAACGGGCAGGTCCAGGATTGGTCCTAACTCACCGCCTTTCTTGGGTACAATGAAGTAAGGGCTGTAAAACCCCATCTTCATATCGGCTGGAGGGACCGGCTCTATCGAGTCCTTTGCCAGAAGGACTGCAATTTCCGCTCGCAAGACGGGAGCATTCTTGTTCAGCACAGAGGTGAACCGAATGCCCCTGAACTTGGGAGGACGCCAGGCGAACTGAATCGCATAGCCGAGTCTGATGGTTCTCATGAACGAGACGGTCTGGGGAGTGCTAGCCAGGCCCCCAGAAACCGAGCAAGTGGGACTAGGGGAACCATTGACGTACCCGCAGTGGGGCAGCGAGGTGGAGCGCAGGGACCTGACCCAGAAGGCAAAGCATCCCGGAGTGGGGTCTGAGCAGGGAGAGCGTGAGAAGGCATCGCGTCCTCGAGCCGGGCCCTGCTGCCCACTGGCGAAAGGAGAGGAGGGCGGGAGTGTTGAGGCTGTGTCTCGTACACTGCCATCCTCGCCCTCTTGGGACCCAGTGAAATAGGAAACTGTTCTTTTGTTAAAAGTTTGGGTACTGGGGAGCCAGTGGTGGAACAAAACAAAAAGGGAACAAAAGATTCTCCACCTGGCCCTCCTCCAGGGGAAGGAGTGGTGCGGTCACCATGTCCTGAAGAGCAGGATCCAGAGTCTCCGGGTCGCCCGTCTCAGGGACGCCACTTGCCCTGGCACTTTACGGGCCTGGCAGGGGCAGAGACAGGCTGCGCCACTTTCCTGCTGCCAGCTCCACGCTGCGGCCGGTGTGAAGGCTGCTGCTGAGGCCGAGCTGGAGCGGAGGTGGAGGCAGCGGAAGGGTGCCCTCGGCAACGAGTGGGTGGAGGAGCTGCAGTCGGCGGCAGGGTGTTGACAGCAGTGGGCTGCCAGGGCAGGATGTGTTTAATTGCCTCAGTCTGCTTCTGTGCAGTGGAGAACTGCTGGGTGAAGCTCGCCACCGCGTCGCCAAAGAGGCCAGCCTGGGAGATCGGGCAGTCCAGGAAGCGGTGTTTGTCGGACTCCCTCATATCTGCCAGGTTTAGCCAAATATGCCGTTCCTGGACCACCAAGGTGGACATCGTCTGACCCAGGGACTGTGCCATGACTTTCTTCGCACGTAGGGTAAGGTCCGTCGCAATGCGCAGCTCCTGCATCACACCTGGGTCAGAACTACCCTCGTGCAGCTGCTTCAACACCTTGGTCTGGTAGACTTGCAGGAGGGCCATGGCGTGCAGGGCAGAGGCGGACTGTCCAGCAGCTCTGTAAGCCTTGGCCGTTAGATCGGACGAGAACTTACAAGCTCTGGACGAGAGGCATGGATTACCCCGCCAGGCGGCAGCACTCTGCGGGCAAAGCTGCATCGCAAAAGCGTGCTTGACTATAGGGGATCTCCACATACCCCTTAGCCGCCCCACCGGCGGGGGTAGTGACGACGGAAGAGGCACTAGCTCTATTTCGGGCAGAAAAAGGTGCCCTCCAAGACCTAGTAACCTCTTCATGCACCTCCGGGAAGAAAGGATCCGGAGGTGGACGACGAGGATCTGCGTGCGGCACCCCCTAGTACCAATCATCCAGACTCGAGCGCTCGGGAGATGGAGGCGGTTTCCATTGCAACCTGACGCTCTCGGCGGCCTGGGAAAGCATAGCAGTCAGCTCTGGATCTGACTCAGGCAACGCCACCTTCCCTGACGGAAGCAATGCAGCCGAGTCTTCATCTCCAGAGCCTAGCTCATCCCCTGATGCAGTGATCGACATCCTGTCGTCTGCCGGAGCTCCGAATGAGACGCTAGGCCCCGTCTCCGGGGGCTCAGCAGCCTCATCACGGAACATCAGAGGGTGCAATGTGCTGGAGGAGTGAGGGGTCTGCGGAGGTGCACTCGGCCGGGAAACCCTCACTGTGATCCTCAGATCGCCCTGGCCATACGCCGAAGTAGTCCTCCACTGTTGGGAGGAACTAGAACGGGGCATGGGGAGGGGGACTCCCCCTCGTTTAATGAAGAGGAGCCTCGATCGCAACATCGCGAT
Source organism: Sinocyclocheilus rhinocerous (assembly GCF_001515625.1). Classification (NCBI taxonomy): domain Eukaryota; kingdom Metazoa; phylum Chordata; class Actinopteri; order Cypriniformes; family Cyprinidae; genus Sinocyclocheilus; species Sinocyclocheilus rhinocerous. The sequence continues at coordinate 1,386,680 of NW_015647952.1, forward strand.
GGTCATGT
>NW_015647952.1:1387382-1397148 GCF_001515625.1 Sinocyclocheilus rhinocerous
TCAAGTTCTCCGGTGGTTTTAGAGTATTCATTATGTCGCTTTCACAACAGGCTGCTCTTAGTTTGATTTCACCCCTGGTACCATGTTTTGTTCAGTCCTTAAATAAAATGTCTCTCAGTGCAGTCTTAACATGTCTGTCTTTATTCACAACATGCGACGGGACACAACACAACCCAAGTTTGTTTTTCTTCTTTCTTAATTGCCATGTATCCAACACATAACACTTAACACAGTGCCATCTAGTGGCTTCCTAGAGTAACAGGCACAATCAATTGATATCATCACAAGCGGGACTAGGGGAATCACCGACGTACCCGCAGTGGGGCAGCGAGGTGGAGCGCAGGGACCCGACCCAGAAGGCAAAGCATCCCGGAGTGGGGTCTAAGTGCGCGGTGCGACACTTACGTGGCTCCACGGTTGGGCAGGGGGCGCGTGAGGAGGCATCGCATCCTCGAGCTGGGCCCTGCTGCCCACTGGCGAAAGGAGAGGGGGAGAGAAGTGCTGAGGCTGTGTCTCGTACACTGCCATCCTAGCCCTCTTGGGACCCGGAGAGAAAGGAAACTGCTCTCTTGTTGAATGTTTGGTTACCACTGGCTGGGGAGCCAGTGGCGGAACAAAACAAAAAGGGAACAGAAGATTCTCCACCCAGCCCTCCTCCAGGAGAAGGAGTGGTGCAGTCACCATCTCCTGAAGAGCAGGATCCAGAGTCTCCGGGTTGCCCGTCTCAGGGATGCTGCTTTCCTGCTGCCAGCTCCACGCTGCGGCTGGTGTGAAGGCTGCTGCTGGGGCCGAGCTAGAGCAGAGGTGGAGGTAGCTGAAGGGCACCCTCGGTGACGAGCGGGCAGAGGAGCTGTAGCTGGAGGTGGGGTGTTGACAGCAGTAGGCCACCGGAGCAGGATGTGCTTAATTGCCTCCATCTGCTTCTGTGCGGTGGAGAACTGCTGGGCGAAGGTCTCCACCGTGTCGCCGAAGAGGCCAGCCTGGGAGATCGGGGAGTCCAGGAAGCGGTGTTTGTCGGACTCCCTCATATCTGCCAGGTTTAGCCAAAGCAGATCCGTCGCAGTGCGCAGCTCAGGTCAGAACTACCCCCGTGCAGCTGCTTCAACGGCTTGGCCTGGTAGACTTGCAGGAGGGCCATGGCATGCAGGGCGGAGGCGGCTTGTCCAGCAGCTCTGTAAGCCTTGGCCGTTAGAGCGGACGAGAACTTACAAGCTCTGGACGAGAGGCATGGATTACCCCGCCAGGCGGCAGCACTCTGCGGGCAAAGCTGCATCGCAAAAGCGTGCTTGACTATGGGGGATCTCCACATACCCCTTAGCCGCCCCACCGGCGGGGGTAGTGACGACGGAAGAGGCACTAGCTCTATTTCGGGCAGAAAAAGGTGCCCTCCAAGACCTAGTAACCTCTTCATGCACCTCCGGGAAGAAAGGATCCGGAGGTGGACGACGAGGATCGGCGTGCGGCACCCCCTAGTACCAATCATCCAGACTCGATCGCTCGGGAGATGGAGGCGGTTTCCATTGCAACCTGACGCTCTCGGCGGCCTGGGAAAGCATAGCAGTCAGCTCTGGATCTGACTCAGGCAACGCCACCTTCCCTGACGGAAGCAATGCAGCCGAGTCTTCATCTCCAGAGCCTAGCTCATCCCCCGATGCAGTGATCGACATCCTGTCGTCTGCCGGAGCTCCGAATGAGACGCTAGGCCCCGTCTCCGGGGGCTCAGCAGCCTCATCACGGAACATCAGAGGGTGCAATGTGCTGGAGGAGTGAGGGGTCTGCGGAGGTGCACTCGGCCGGGAAACCCTCACTGTGATCCTCAGATCGCCCTGGCCATACGCCGAAGTAGTCCTCCGCTGCTGTGAGACAGAGGAACTAGAACAGGGCATAGCAAGGGGGACTCCCCCCCCGTTTAATGAAGAGGAGTCTCGATCGCAACATCGCGATGGTCATGTTCCCGCAATGAGAACATGAACCATCCACGAGCATTGCCTCAACGTGATCACAGCCCAGGCACGAGAAGCAGCGATCGTGACCATCAGACGGAGCCAGGAAGCGACCATATCCAGAAACACACGAGTGGAAGGCTATCTTTAAAAAGACGCCGCGTCACTCGTGGAGCTCTTTTAGAAATTGCTCTTTTAGAAAAAAAAGTGCTGAAGCGCCCAGGGGAGGTCGCAGCGTGACCGCAGTTTGATAAGCTGCAGCACGCCATCCAAAACACCAGAAGCAGCAGCACTGGACCAGCAACCCCCACTGACACGCCGTAACACCAACACTGACGAACATGCTGTCTTGCAGACACTCTTGCTCGGTAAAACACACAAGCTGAAAGGCTCGGCTCCAAAGTGAAAAGCTGAATGTGCGACTGCACGCGCTCTCCTTATATACCCGCGCTGCGGGGCGGGGTGCGCAATGCAAAGCTCGCACGCGAACACTTATTGGCTTGTTTTGTTAACACTCGAAGGTGACTGGACTCTCTGGCGCAGGGGTGGGCAAAATTGGCCCTTCCAGGCCACTTTCCTGCAGAGTTTAGCTCCAACCCTAATCAAACACACCTGAACTAGCTAATCATTGTCTTCAAGACTACTAGAAGGCTACAGGCAGGTGAGTTTTATCAGGGTTGGATCAAATCTCTGCAGGAAAGTGGCCTGGAAGGGCCAAGTTTGCCCATCACTGCTCTAGTGAGATCCCAATTCGTCAGTCACTGCTGATGTAACGTCGAACGTGACTGATTGAAAGGGAACTAATCTACCTCACAATTTCAGAAACACTTGCTCAGACAACATCTCACTCAGACACAATGTACCAAAGTGATTATACACCTTTCAGCAAACAAGCTGCAACTGACCGAGAGAGAAACAACATAATGATGCCTTCACAGTGCACTTTGAAGAGAGAACAATCATAGAAACCATGTTGTAGTGTCATTCCAAACAGAAGTGCAAAAAATAACCACTTCAAAGGGCCCTTTGAACGATTTCGTCGAGTTCACCTGATGGACACTTTGCTCCCAAGATACTTTGATCACAACCTCTCACTAGGGATCAATCGGCATAAATCTGCACAAGGTTCATCAGCGTAAATTAAACCAGCTGCAACTGCAAACACGCTCTGTAAACAAAAAGCTGTGAAAAGTCTCTCATCTCTGTAGATATAAAAGTCTTTCATTTACAAGTAATATTATTTACTTGAAAATGATAATCCCTGGCTCTATGTTTTTTTTTTTTTTGTAGGGGGTTATTGGTATAATTATACTGTGAATTAGAAGCATACTTTGTGACGTTTTATTTATTTGATCCCTGGAAACATGATATATATATATATATATTATTTATGTACTGTAGGGAAGATCACTTCTGAATGTAACACCCAGAGAGACAACAGAAAAAAGAATGTATGAAAGGACAGAATGGTAGTGGGAGAGAGAAAGAGAGAGAGGAAGGAGATCAAGTTTTCAGTTTAACCACAATCCATCTAATCAGGCTATTGGTATTCAGGTCTTCTTTCCAGCTGCAGGGCATCTATTACTGGAATACTGTAACATTTAACGGCAGAGCGGGTCTTGGCTATGGCTACAGGTGCATCATATCAACAGACTCCAGTTGAGCATCCAATTATTATTATTCTCAGTTTCAGAACACACTGCTTTAGAGGTGTTGCTAGTATTACAGCTTACATATTAGTGACTATTCACACCTTTCACAGTGTTCAACTTTTTATTATTGTTTTCTATTTATCATTAATAATAGTAATAATAATAATAATAACTCAACATATTCGAAAATGTGTCTAAATATGTCTGCAAATTTCACCTTCTGAAATTGTAACTAGCATATTCATGTGCATATGAAATTACTTCCAAATGCCTACAAGGAAACAAGAGACAAATGTTTTTAACAAAACCAATAACACTACAAATTCACAGATTGATATTATGCATAAATACGCTCATAAACTGCATCATATCCATTAGCACATTCAACAATCTGTTGCTGCTAAATTCTATTCTGGAAAATGACAGTGTGAAATGGTTGTGCAACTGGGAATGAATCTGAACGTGCATTTATTTAAGGCTGCTGTGATTAATATTAATTTTATATTTTTCTCATTCAGATCTTTTAATGACTTGCCAGGCTGTTCAGAGAACAGTCCACACCCCCCACCACCACCACCACCAGAGTAACAGCGTCTGGATGTAACTATGATAATTCGATAACTGTCGGTCGCAGTAATAATTCCAGCTCTGATATGGACATCAATCTTTGTTTTCCTTCAAGATTGATATTATAAATACGCTCATAAACTGCATCATATCCATTAGCACATTCAACAATCTGTTGCTGCTAAATTCTATTCTGGAAAATGACAGTGTGAAATCGTTGTGCAACTGGGAATGAATCTGAACGTGCATTTATTTAAGGCTGCTGTGATTAATATTAATTTCATATTTTTCTCATTCAGATCTTTTAATGACTTGCCAGGCTGTTCAGAGAACAGTCCACACCCCCCACCACCACCACCACCAGAGTAACAGCGTCTGGATGTAACTATGATAATTCGATAACTGTCGGTCGCAGTAATAATTCCAGCTCTGATATGGACATCAATCTTTGTTTTCCTTCAACCTTCCCTCCAAATATGTCACACATGGTTTGTCATTATTGTGACAGTGTATGCATATTTGTTCTAAGCTGTCTAAAATGATTGTTGATTTCTGTTTTACGTGCATAGATGTGTGTGGAAAGGAAATTAGGGTGACCATATGTCCTCTTTTTCCTTTTTTTCTTTTTCTTTCCTGTTGACTCTCTACAGTCCTCATACATTATACATATTTGCATTGCTTTGACCATTCTCTATAGACCCCACTTTCTCGCACTCCATGATTTGAGGATTATGTACAATGTTTGCGTGCTATTAGTTAAAATACTTATCAGTGATTACCTTCATCAAAAGCTTATCAACACTAGGGAAACAAAGCCAAAACACAGATATTTTAGGCAATTTAGAAATCCCGGCCAGGACATGTTAGGTGAAAAGACGTATGGTCACCCTAATGAAAAATACAGTGCGAAAACAGCTCTAAAAATAAATTGTCCATTTCCATCAATTAGCAATGTTGTAAATAGGTAATCATGTTATCAAGTCTGTTGTAAATAATCTCTTTACCACAAATACAAATACGCTTCGTTTCATTCGTGGCAGAGGTCAAAATAACAAGAAGGAAGAAGTTGCTCATAACATGTTTTGAATGCGTGCATCATTAATTTGCACACAGAATTAACATCTTCAGAAGCACGAACCACTAGAGGCCATACATGACTCATTATCACCTTTGTACTTGTTCAGAATGGCACCACATGGGACTCCAAGGTGTCCTGATCAGGGAGCTGAATGAGATCTAGGCGCATTCTGGCAGATGGAGCTAGCTAAAGATAAACACCTTCGGGTGTTTGTTCATCAGAAAGCACTCTCGCTCACAGCTGCATCACCCACTCTGCAGCTGCATTAGCATGGAGGCCCCTTAGGATGTGTGGACGATCACAGACTCTGAGGGCCTTTTAGAAAGCACTTTGCTTGGATTCAGGTCTGGCTGCTGAGCCAGCAGCTCTCTCAGCTTAAAAAGATCCTTCGCTGGTGTTTCCCGAGGAAGCTGCTGCTGGGATGCTGTTGTGAGGCATTGAAGAGGAAAAAAGACGAGTCACTATGTTCTGTGCTCAATTTTAAATTCTGCTGTTTGTTTATTTATTCATTGTCCCTCCCCTGCTGTGATGGGCTGTTTGGCTTGAGTGGTAGGGCAGAAAATTGTCTTTGTGTTCCCATAGGTCTCTGTGAACTGCAAGGCTGCATCTGGTTGGACATTAAAAATAATGTGGGAGAAATTAAAACAGATTGTCCAAAATGAATCGATAGTTTTACTATTATGGTGAGCGTACAATCAAAAAATGATAGTCTGGGTTTCCCTATAATAAGTAAAAATGCTGTCATTCCAAACCTTTTTTCTTCTGTGGAACATAAATTAATTTTGTCAAATAAAATGAAAGACAATGGGGTCTGAAAATAGGAGCACCAAGACATTTTTCAAACATTATCTTTTGTTTTCCACAGAAGAAAGAAAGTCATACATGTTTGGAGCAACATGGGGGTGAGTTTTTATTTTTGTGACAACTGTCCCTTTAAGTTTGTTGTAGCTAAGGTTGCATGCTATTTTATAATTAATGCAAAACCTGTTTTCCAAACTAGCATGCATAGGCCTATATCAAGTACAAACTAAATGCACAACCAAACTTGCTGAAATTTTCACCAGTGTGTATGTGAGTTTGTCAGACATGGAAATTGCATGGCATCTTAAGGCACTAAACATTATTAAACCTCCTGAATTTAATAAAAGTAGTAATATCGGATTTGGTGTAATACAGTGTTTCTGAAATATTAATGTTTAACTTCACAGAGATTTATGAAAGGAGCCCAAGATAAAAGCATGTAATGTGATTGCATGCAGTATGGCTCATTATAAAAGGGTCTGCACTTTCCATTTAGTTTATATTGTGTTTGTTTGTTTGGGAACTTTTAATGGAACAGGATTACAAGTATTAGCATGAACACGGTATTAAACTACAACATAGGCCTGCATATCTCAATATATAGAGACACTTGTACTTATCTGGCTTGAGGTCTAAACTGTGTAAAACTGTTTTTTTAATGTCTGAAATTACTTCTGAAACCCATTTGGCATATATGTTCCATTTAGGATGGAAAGATGTTAATTTGAAGAAATGTAAAACGAAAACTACATTTTAACAAATTTTGCGAGTCAGCCAAACAGCTGCTTTATAGGAGAAATGCCAAAGGCACAGATTGGTCATTTATTCCAAAGGTAGAAAATCTTATTAAAATGTAGTCTATGCTGTCCATTAGGTACATCCCTGCCTGTCTCAATGACTGCCTCACAGCCATTAGACAAATTGATTCCTTCTCATGTGAAAGAGTGTTTCATTCAGAAGCAGGCTGACAGCAGGCTTCTCTTCTGGCAGTTTGGTGGGTCTGCCATTTCCCAGACTGGGCCTGTCAACCTGAGCCACCCACACAGAATTCACTTAATTGCTTTGTCTGAAATTACTTCTGAAACCCATTTGACATATATGTTCCATTTAGGATGGAAAGATGTTAATTTGAAGAAATGTAAAACGAAAACAAGCCAAACAGCTGCTTTATAGGAGAAATGCCAAAGGCACAGATTGGTCATTTATTCCAAAGGTAGAAAATCTTATTAAAATGTAGTCTATGCTGTCCATTAGGTACATACCTGCCTGTCTCAATGACTGCCTCACAGCCATTAGACAAATTGATTCCTTCTCATGTGAAAGAGTGTTTCATTCAGAAGCAGGCTGACAGCAGGCTTCTCTTCTGGCAGTTTGGTGGGTCTGCCATTTCCCAGACTGGGCCTGTCAACCTGAGCCACCCACACAGAATTCACTTAATTGCTTTATCACAGCTCTTGTCTGGGGTCAGAAATGGAGTTTCCCCAAGCCAAGAGAAGGAATTATTAAACGGAGGGAACATAGAGAAAAAAAAAATTACATTTGTGCCAGCGCATGTCAGATGCATGTACCTTCTTGTCGACAATTTGTTTTTGCCCATTTAAGCTGAGAAATGTAACAGCAAGCTGAAGAGAGAAAATGCTTTTACTAGGTTTCATGGTATATTTGTGATCTTTATTAAACTCTCTTAAGGGGCCATTTCACCAAAATGGTTTGAATTTTTTTAGTGATTCAGTAGTTGAGTTGTGTTTGTCTTTATCAGTGAGTCATTGGCTCATTCATTCATCCATTTTATTTAAAAACACTGATTCATCCAGGAATGCAACAAATGGTTGTTTTTATTAGTGAGTCAGTGAATCATCTACTCATTTTATTTATCATTCAGGGACAAAACACTACTGTAAATGGCTACATATATTTATTACATTAAACATGTTCAAGTACTTCAAAAGGTCATTGTACTGAGTTCTGGAATATCAGGGTTAATTAAAACTCCCTTGATACATTTTTAAAAGAAAAAAGGGGAAAATCCTGGAATCTTTATTTTTCTACCATATATTATGCAAACAGAAGTTTGAAGTTGTACTTCCTCATAGTTGCCAAAGCCTGATAGTACAGACCCTTCAGCAATTTATTCAGTTCTTACCTTCCTGCCAAAGAGGATTTATCAAAAGAGCTGAAAGCAATCCCCAAGAGAGGTTATTAATTGCTGTAAGATAACCAAAATCCCCACTGAGGAGAAGGTGTGACTTTTTAAACGAGACAGACTTGTTTACAGCCCAGGTAATTAAGTGATTATTATCTCAAAGATATGTTTTACCAGCCTTATTGGATTTGCACACGGTTTAGGAAGTATTGACCAGTTCTGTGGTAAAATGTCATGTTAGTTCTAATTAAAAAGAGCCTAGTAGATGCTAGAGAAGAACTCCTCATTAGTAATACTCTCTTGCCTAATCAGAGATGTGTCAGTGGCTCTGAGGGTCTGGTGATGGTCCACACACAGAACAGTCCTGAGGCTACAGTACATGCAATTCATTTGGCAGCTTTGCCGATCCTCTGAGCTACACAGATATGTTAGAGGCTCTGTTTGTGGTGCATAGCACGAATATGGTTCCATGTTTGTAATATACTGCAGTTCTTTCCTAATATACAGTATATACATTTATATGGACAGAATTACACATATGAAGACCTCCTGTCTGATTTTGAGCACTTTATAACTTTTCCAGGGCATGTTTACCAATAGTCAATCCAGATTAATTCAACAGATCTTACATTAGTTTATCTGATTCTGTACATTGCTTTAATTTTATGAGATTAATCCCACAAGTGCTGTTGAATGAGCTTAACTTGTATTGAACCCCAACTTCTCCTTGAATGAAGTCTTAAACAATGCTCCTCCAACAAGCCACTTATTTAGAATTGTACCTTTTTGAAATCATCTTTTTTTTCAGCTGTTTAAAATAGAGTTAGTTTTAGGTTTAGTGTTGGTGGTTTAGAACCTCAAAAATTATAAGCTAAAATTGATTACGCATTTTACTTTCATGCTGAGATTCAGTAACATTACAATTCTGCCAAACAAACCTTATCATTAATAATGTATGCTACTGTTCAAAAGTTTGGAGTTAGTAAATTTTTTAAAGGGGTCATCGGATGCCCATTTTCCACAAGTTGATATGATTCTTTAGGGTCTTAATGAAAATTCTATAACATGCTTTGGTTAAAATTTCTCAATGGTAGTGTAAAAAAACAACCTTTTTACCTTGTCAAAATCAGCTCTTTTTTTAGAGCAACCTATTTTGTTGCATGTTCCTTTAAATGCTAATGAGCTCTGCTCACCCTGCCCCTCTCTTTCGTGGGGTGACGAGCAGTACTGTTTACTTTAGCCGCATTTAGCCGTGAAACTTGCTAACTGGCACATTATTAGGAACGGCGATTTGCAAAGATTCATTAAAAAACCCTTATACTCACTTCTTCTGTAGATGAAGCTGGATCACGAATGATTCGCGCGAACATAGACACATTTAGGTAGATCGGGAAGTGCATTCCCTTCAAGAGCGAAAGTAATTCACTGAATCTTCAGATTCCTCAGATGTCGGGAGTAAATGACGACTACTATGTTCATTATTACATCCAACAACAGAACACCTCAATCGCTTAATCTGAGACATTCTTGTCTTCCCCGGCACTGGAGTCGACACAAGGGCGGACAGCTCAAAGCTACCTCA
>NW_015647952.1:1397268-1403787 GCF_001515625.1 Sinocyclocheilus rhinocerous
CAACTGCTATGTTCATTATTACATCCAACAACAAAACACCTCAATTGCTATGGAGCCATTCTTGTCTACTCCTGCTCCGGCGTCGAAACAATGGCGGACTGTTCACAGCTCACTCAGGGTGGGTCTAAGGTAAGACGGCTGTGTCAATCAACTATCGTGGGAGGGGCCTTGGTCTGTATGACGTCACACAGACAAGAAGCTGACAACGGTTTGATTTGAAAAAGGGGATATTATTTTTAGGGATTAAATAAAAACCACTGGGTGGATTTTTATCATTATAGGGTGGATGTGTACACACACTGCCAACACACATTTATGTTCAAACAACATGTAAAAGTAAATTTTGCATCTGATGACCCCTTTAAAGAAATTACTACTTTTATTCTGCAAGTATGCATTATTTGATTGCTTTATTATACGTTTTTTTGTGAACGTAATAAAACATATGAAGACCTTCTATCTGATTGTGAGTATTTATTTAGAATTTTTTCCATGACGTATTTGTCTTTAGAAGTAAATTCCAGATTAATCTAACAGCTTTCATTTTCTGTTCAGTCTTCTGATAAACAGTCCTGAAAGTTTGTGAGTCATCCCTGACCAAGGACAGCACTGACTTTTCCCTGGTGTTTCCATGGTTACAAATGAAATTCTCTATAAATCTTATTTTCCATCCATCCATCCCACAACTTATATTGTGCATTCCTTTACTTGCAATAATCATTTATGCCATAACAAATTAATCATTGGTATTATATCAGACTATTTCTCCATATATCCCTGTATTTCTCAGAGAAGGCATGTAGAAATGTTGGTTACACTTTATTTTGATAGTCCACTTTAGACATTCTACAAACTATAAGTAACTTTGCAACTAAATGTCAACTAATTCTCATTCATTTGCAACTACATTTCTACTAACTCTTAGACTGTTAGGTTGGGTTTAGGGTTAGTGGAATAAGTTGACATATACTTGCAAAGTTTCTTATAGTCAGTATGTTGTATGTTGTGGACCCATCAAAATACAGTGTTAGAAGATATTAAGCAGACAGTCTACTAATATTCTAATGACTGCTAGTTGACATGTAGTTGCAAAGTTACTTACCGTTAGTAGAATGCCTAAAGTGGACTATCAAAATAAAGTGTTACCGAAATGTTCCCCACATGTTCCTCTCTGCTCAACAGAAGGTGTTTTCTGACGAAGGTCTGTGATAAAAACTGCCCTGCATCCACTTAGCGAGGTTAATATCCACACACTGCAGCATAACCTCAGTGTTTGAATTAGGACAGTCTCTCCCTCTGCTGCAAACACAGCTCATATGGAGCTCTGCTATAGAAAGAACCGGTAAATGATGAGACTGGATTTGGCTAGAGCTCAAACGAAGTCCCATCTAAATCCTCAAGGCCCTGCTGTAGTCTCCTCTGGGTAAGCTGATGCTGGCAGTCTACCAGTCGCCAAAGGAGGGTCCTTCATACATGTACAGTTCCAGTGACATATGGTGGTGGTGTTGCAAAGAGTGCAAGAGAAAAAAGAAGCTTAACTGGAATATCACTGGATATTTGTGCATTATTTTGTTCATGTGATTACTGGTTCATTTACTCTTGATTAGGTTGGCAGGAAGTTGATTAGGTTTATTTTTTAGATAGATATAATACACTTGAATAACTGAGAGTAAAATGGAAAATGGCTAAAGGACCCCCATGAAAAATGTAGGATTCCTGTACAGCTGTAAATTGTTTTATATTGGGTGGGAATAGATCTGTTGAAGTGTGTGTGTAGTGCTCTCACACTGACTGAAATTCATGTGTGAAGTATACCGGAAATAACATTACAGATAAAGATCACTATTGCCCCCATATCTACATTATATCACTGTAGCTCCCCATTGCTTTATTTACAAACTTCTCCATCCATATTGAGTAAAAATAAATAATTGTTTTTTTTTTTGTTGTCTTACACTGTTGGACCAAAAAGGGGTCTTTTAGCCCTATTGTGCCCTATTAGAAAAAAATATTTATGCAGCTCTTACTATTTACCATTATTATCATTGCGAGCAAAAAAAAAGCATGTGTGTCCGAAGGCAAATGTCTTTATTTCTGGCATTTTACCTATTTTTGTTTTGTTTTAATAGGATTCTTACCGCTCAATTCTGTAATGAAACTCACATCAGTGTGCTCAACCATTGAGCTCATATTCCAGGTGATCTGTTTTGTTATTATTTGTAAATATTAGTTTCAGCATCTTATTTATAATCTTACCTTTCCTAAACTTTTGTTCGTCAGTTAAGGATTTGGAATAGAAGATACGCCACTTGATAATGTGTTTCAGTTCTAACTGAGATTCAATAACAATAAAAATCTGAAACAAACATTGTTTTGGATAATATACATGTATACTTTATTTAGCAATGATGCATTAAATTAATCAAAAGTAAAGATGTTTATAATATTACAAATTTCTATTTCAAATTAAAAATGCTGTTCCTTTTGAACTTTACTCAACAAAGAACCCTTTAAAAGTATCACATTTTCCACAAAAATATTAAGCAGCACAACTGATTTCAAAATTTGTAATAATAATAAATGTTTCTTGAGCTCTAAATGAGCCTATTAGAATCATGTAAAACTGAAGACTGAAATAATGGCTGCTGAAAATTCAGCTTTGCCATCACAGGAATAAATTACATCTTAAAATATAAAAATATCAATAACATAAACATTTTTTTTAACGGTACTATAAGCATTATCAATCAACAGTTGCCTACCTTGTAGAAGCAGGCATCACATCAGGAGTGCACCTATGATGCATTACAATCCGCGCAGTAGATTTTTGGATGGAGCTCAGAAATCTGAAATTGAAAGAAGAAAAACCATGCGCGACTGAACTCCATCACATGTTTTGCAGTTAGATATTTTCTCGCCGACATCCAAAAGTGCTTTGGCCTTTCTCCTCTCTTTAATTTCTCTCTCTTCTCTCCTCTGTAACTTTTGATCACTGCAGGCCCGTTCTTGACGGTTCCTTGGCCCCATTGATTTTGGCTGCGTCCGGAACTGAGGGTGGCAGGGAGCAGAAGAGCTCATCTGCTCTTTAATTAGAGATTCTCTCAGCCAGTGTTCCTCGGCCTGATGTAACAGGATTTCAATAGAAGGTTTTGCTAAGGAAGCTGAAAAGCGAATTGCTGTCGTGCTCTCACTGTCAGAACTGCCGGCATGAGAAGTGGGGAAAGAGAAGCCCAATTAATCTCTTTTACGTATGACAGTCATAAGACAGGGAAAAAACGAGGAGAACAAATGCTAAGAGGTTTGCGAGGCATGCTGGATTTGAGAACTCCTACCTGAAGGAACCTCAGAATCCAAAGGAACACTAGAAGTGATCTAAAATATTAAATGTAGAGAAAACAACTGTTATACTTAATCTTTTGTTGGGTTTTTGTTTTAATTTCTCAGAATATTGCTTGAAATGTCACTATGTACTGAAATACTATATTCAGACTGACATTGTTTCATGTTCTGTGCAGCTATAGCTCACATAAAAGCGAGTGAATGAGATACGGATGAGACACCACTTGACTAAGGCAGAAGTGGTTTCTTTAATTTACTCTATGGTTAGTCCCCTGTGCATGTCGTCTCATCAACTTTTACTTTTGAGCCTAGCCAGTAATTACAGTTTTAATTGAAACAATTACATTGAGTCAGTAAAAGAGACCTCTTAACCTTGAGGGCCCTCTCTTCACCAATCAGAATTACAGCCACCAAGACTCAGAGAACAAACAAAGACGTGGATTTCACAACCCAGTAGTATCAGCAGTATTAGCTGCTTTCTGGACATTAGATTTAAGCCTAAAAGCTCAAGTGAGTTTGATCATGTTGCCAGGACTACAAATCCTTCAATATTCAGACAATCAGAAACAACTCCAATGCTGACAACTCATGCACTGGCATGCACAAAGTCCACAGAAATGCACAAATATGCAGCGTGATCTCAACATACACTAGTAATCACAAAAAAATACACTGTTGATTTTCTGACAGAATCTGAATGTAAACATTGTACATTTAACAACTTTTGAGGTGTACAAATGCTTATGGATCCTTTTAGGTTGATTTTACAGTGTGATTCTTCCTAAAAATATATCTGTAAATGTGCAGTCACATTAGCAAAATATTGCAGGCAAAGAAGGTCCATTGTCTATTTTCAATAGTGTATCAATATATGAAACACTGTTCACACAAAAGTCACTTTCAAACCAAGCAGTTTTTTGTTGGTCAGCTTGGTGAATTTGCACAACCAACATTAACACAAGTAAAGTATGTGTTTGCTCTCACATGAAACTCCCAACCGTTCTGATACTTATTAAAATAACCATCTAGCTAATTGGAATTAAATAAATAAAGCCATGCATAGGTAAATACTTTTGTTTTTGATGCTGTCAGTATGTTCATATTCCATGTTTGAGTGTATCCAATTGTGGAAAAAAAGTCAACTATAGGCAATACTTGATGTTTTCATGAAGGGCAGAGCTACCAGGCAATAATAGTCGCAACATCATGCTGCTGCTCTTTGCTTAAAGTTCTGCTTAACTTTGTTGCGTTATGTTGGCCAACTTTTATTGAAAAGGAATGATTTCTGGTTGCTTAATGCAAATCATTGTCAGTTTGATCTGCCTGTTACATTGAAGAGATAGCTTTTATTGCTTTTTGCTTCGTTGCCTTGCTCTGGGTTAGTACACAGTGTTAGAGTAAAAGAGTGAGGATGAGGATGGCACACAGTGAACCGACTGTTTCTCTCATGGAATCAAGCTGTGAGTAATAACCTGAAGTGGAGGATTAGTGAGCGGATTCCATTCACCCATTTAAGTAACAACAAACAAAGACTGCAAACAATTAAAGAATGGCCTAGGATACAATAAAGCCACTTTCAGTGCTAATTGGAAACAAACTGATCAAACAAGCTCATCAAAACAATCTTTCCTTTTTATGTTCAGCTGGAACTGAAGAACTGTAATACTGATGTTGATAAAGATGCCGTTTCTGTTACCCAGAAACATTTTAAATTACACAGGAATCTAAATAGCACATGCTTGAATGTTATAGGTGTCGCTTTACAAATTACGGCCTGTTATTAAAGTCTTTCTCCTGTGCAGTGGAACGGAAAGGAGCACTGAGAGGTAAATTGTTACACAAAGTTACAATGAAAAGAATCAAACTCTGATGTTGCTTGCAGTGCGACTAATGAGGACAAATCCTGAAAGCAAACACAATGATTTCAGAATAATAGGGTGTCAGGGCTGGCACTTGATGCTCCTTAAAGTGGAGGTGCTGGAGTGTTTTACCCCCCTGAGATTCTTATAAAAATAGCAGTGTATGTCAGTGTTACTGTTTGAAGCGTAGAGTACGTTGTTAAAAATCGTTCCGCATAGGCTGCAGATTGTGTCTTTCAAAAGTGTGTCTTGAAGTAATTTGTAGCAGACAAATGAGGGCTTAGTAACATATGTCTACATTGCCTACCCTGACACTACAGCCCAATCCGAACAGATTTTGTTTGAACATCATGCTAAGAGCAGGTCCAGCAGGCATTAATGCTGATGGTTGTACATTCTGTCCTTGCTGGTGATTCAGTGGCTGTTTTCTAGCTGCTGGTATCATGGGGAGGAAATCAGAGCTGACAACGCTTGATGTTGTGAACAGAGGAACTAAATAAAGTGCAGGGTGTCCATTCATTCTGTTCCTGCCAGTGGCACTTCAGCATGTCCTTTCACAGTAATGCTGGCACGGACAGAGTTAGCACACCCAATACGTAACCCTTTATGCTTAACCCTTAAGCATAAAGATATTACTCTTGTAAGATTGATTACATAATTTAAATTAATTATCCTAAATGTTGCAGTAGCTCTGACAATTGATTGTAAAAGATAATTATGTTAGATTGATGATATTTATGTGGCAGGAATGAGGAAGTACTCCCATTTGAGTCGTTATTCAGGTTGTACTGTACCAATGTCACAAAGCAAGGCCGGAAACAACAGGTAAGTGCAAAACAGGAGGGTTTATTGACCGGATATGCAGAGGAATGGAACGGGTGAGGTAAATGCAGGTGAGTGTTTGAACCTGGGGTAGAAAATTTGGAAACCTGGTGAAAAAAAAATCTTGTTGGGTTTTACTTATGAATAATACTACAACAGGGATAGTAAATAAAGTTAATGAAGTAGCCTATTATTAATATACGACTAATATTAACTTTATTTGTCCCACAGGGGAAACCGTTACTAATGATGGAAATAAACTGAAATATTATTGTAATCAACTGTCATCCATATGTATTAATTTTAATAATCTTTATAATAATTCGTATGATTTTACAATAATGTTACATTATTTTGGTTTGTGAGATCGGAGATCGTGCTGCGCACGTGTACAAACATTCAGGAGGACACAAACTTCTTGAGAATGCTGCCCCGCGACTTTTATTAATAAAATATAATAAATAGCCTACTGGAGAGATGCACAGACGCAGGTGGTCTA
>NW_015647952.1:1405050-1405400 GCF_001515625.1 Sinocyclocheilus rhinocerous
CTCTTTAGCAGCAGTTTTTTACAGCAATATTTAAATGACACCCTGGTCATTCTTGGTGTACCTAAAATGGTCCCACACTATCGACAGGCATTTCTCTGGTGGAAATAAAGCGTCGCTGTTTGGTCCCTCTGTCACAGTTAGTCTAATGCATGTAGTAGCCTCCGTGCCTTCTTCTTCTGATGTTTATTGGCGGTTTTGGCCTCTGATAAGCACATCATTTTAAGCTGGTGCACCGCTAGTGTAACTTTGTTTTCGTTTTGCGCAAGCTGCAACAGTTCCGTTCCGTGTAACAGAAACACTCGGTTTAGCGGAACCTTTACGATTAATTAACCGTGACGTTTTAAAGCGCG
>NW_015647952.1:1405597-1422763 GCF_001515625.1 Sinocyclocheilus rhinocerous
TGGGATGCCCAGTCGTCGAGATCCCCCTCTCGGCCTCACCGATGTAGTCCAAAGGAATGCAGAGCAGTACATTTGGCACCAGCTTGGCTGCAGGAGCTGCCGAAACAGTGCGTGAATACAGGCATCTGTCCGCCTTCGGGGCTCCACTCCTGATTTGGGGGTTTACTCCCCCACACTCGGCCGTTGGATCAGTCCAGGATCTCCTCCGCCCTTTAGCCGTTGGCTGCCAGAAGCAGCTCATCCGCCTAGTGGTGCAATGTGAACACCACCTCCTCACGTGGTTTAGCCCGCCAGCTGAGGCGGTTTGCCAGGGTGTGGCACGTGTAGCCAGCACGTGAGAGATTTAGAAGATTGATGAAGACCAGTGTTGCCAGCCCACCCTGCAGCTGCCGGACAGCAAAGGTACTACCTCTGTCCAGACCCCCTACGCCCCAAACAAGAAAGCACTATATAAATGCATCATTCATTCATTCATTCAAGTTTTTACTATGATTACATGAAAGCAAAAAAAAAAAGAAAGTCTGTTAACATACTTTCTTATATACCAGTTTAATATGAAGAAACAGATTTAGTGTAAGCAAGACATTTGTAGGTTGATTTCCCAGAGAGTGTATACTCTGACTGACTTTGCTGTCTAAACATTGCTCTTCTTGTTTGTGCAGCTAAACAGAGCAACAGTGATTCAGCCAAGTGCTACTGCATTTTAGATATGGGAAGTAAAAAAGTAAATCCTTTCCCACAGTCATGGACTTTAAGTGGTCAAATTCCCTCCACTGGCCCTTGTCAATCATGGCCTCCTAATAATCCCTATCCACTTGATTGGCTCTATGACTCTCTCTCCTCCTGCCTGTGCCGGAGGCGAGCTCGCCATACATGATGTCCTTAGGAATCCGGCCATCCTGCATTCGGCAGACATGGCCGAGCCAGCATAGACGTCTTTGTGAAAGGAGTGCGTGCATGCTGAATGTTTATGCCTGGGCCAGCACTTCAGTGTTTGGGACACGGTCCTGCCAGGTGATGCCCAGGATCCTCCTCAGGCAGCGCAGATGGAAAGAGTTAAGTCTGCGTTCTTGCCAGGTGTACATAGTCCACGCCTCGCTGCCGTAGAGAAGAGTGCTGAGGACATTGGCCTGGTACACTGTCATCTTGGTGTTGGTGGTGAGCATGCTATTGTTCCACACTCTCTTGGTCAGGCGGGCCATCGCTATTGATGCCTTGCCGATTCTGGTGTTCAGCTCGTTGTCCAAAGAGAGGTTGCTGGAGATGGTGGAGCCAAGATATGTAAAGTCCTCCACTACCTCGAGGGTGTGATCGCCGATGGAGATGCAGGGAGCAGTCAGGGCAGCGTCATCAGCAAACAGCATCTCCCGAATCAGGACCCTGTACACCTTGGTCTTTGCGCGCAGACATGCAAGGTTGAAAAGGTTGCCATCGCTCCTAGTGCGAATGAAGACACCATCTTCTGACTGACTGAAGGCGTGGCACAGCAGCAGGGAGAAGAAGATGCCGAAGAGTGTCGGTGGGAGGACACAACCTTGCTTCACGCCGCTTCGGATCGGGAAAGGTTCTGAAGATAAGCCATCGTACTGGACGGTACCTTTCATTTCATCGTGAAAGGACGTGACCATCTTCAGAAGCTTGGGGGGACATCCGATCCTGTGCAGTAGGGTGAAGAGGCCTTTCCTGCTGACCAAGGCCTGTAGCGGACTTCAGGGGAGCAATATTGATGGTGCGTGGGCGAAATGCTTTCTTCATGCCCTCATACATGGCGCGGATGTTCCCACAGTCTGAGGAGAGCTGAATGCTCTGACAGAGTTTCAGCCAATAATCATTGGCGCATTTCCTGGCAATCCGCTGGGCGTCGTTTCTGGCCTTCCGGAGTGCAGCTAATGCCTTCTCTGAAGGCTCGCGCTTGTAGTCTAGCAGAGCTGTACGTTTGGCTGTGATGGCTGGCTCAATTTCGGTTATTCCTGCTTCAAACCAGTCTGGGTTTTTCGTCTCCCTCTTGCCGAAGGTTGCCATGGCCGAGTTGTAGATGGCGTCACGGATGTGGCTCCATCTCTCTTCAGCGCTGTTGTCTGGGCAGTCCTTGAGGGCCACTTCAATGGCACTGGCAAAGCGTGTCATTGCAGTGTCAGTGACGACGTTCTCCCTCGAGTATAGCTGCTGGTAGTGCTCCGCCCATCTCTCCATCTGCTTACCGCGGTCTGTGATGACGTCGCCTGTAGCGGACTTCAGGGGAGCAATATTGATGGTGCGTGGGCGAAATGCTTTCTTCATGCCCTCATACATGGCGCGGATGTTCCCACAGTCTGCGGAGAGCTGAATGCTCTGACAGAGGTTCAGCCAATAATCATTGGCGCATTTCCTGGCAATCCGCTGGGCGTCGTTTCTGGCCTTCCGGAGTGCAGCTAATGCCTTCTCTGAAGGCTCACGCTTGTAGTCTAGCAGAGCTGTACTTTTGGCTGTGATGGCTGGCTCAATTTCGGTTATTCCTGCTTCAAACCAGTCTGGGTTTTTCTTCTCCCTCTTGCCGAAGGTTGCCATGGCTGAGTTGTAGATGGCGTCACGGATGTGGCTCCATCTCTCTTCAGTGCTGTTGTCTGGGCAGTCTTTGAGGGCCACTTCAATGGCACTGGCAAAGCGTGTGCAAACTTCTTTCTTATTTTGCCTGGTGCAGGTTTTGCAGTCTGCTTTTCGGTCGTTTCCCTAAGCTCCAAGCACCCGTTGAAGCAGAAAGACTGTCAGCACCTTATTGACTGGGGGCTGCCCAGCTTAAGGCGGGCGATAGCTGACCAGTGGGACACGATGATCCCTCCCACCGTCGGAGACAACCCGTAGCGGCCGAGCTTACTCCAATCCGCTCTGGGCTTATAACTCGTAACTGCCGTCTCCCGTGTTGTGTTGTCTCTGGAACAGCGATACTGGAGTGACCTCTCCAGGGCGCAAGCCTGGGCAGAGTGTATGGAGATCCTGGGATGCCCAGTCATCAAGATCCCCCTCTCGGCCTCACCGATGTAGTCCAAAGGAATGTAGAGCAGTACATTTGGCACCAGCTTGGCTGCAGGAGCTGCCGGAACAGTGCATGAATACAGGCATCTGTCCGCCTTCGGGGCCCCACTCCTGATTTGGGGGTTTACTCCCCCACACTCGGCCGTTGGATCAGTCCAGGATCTCCTCCGCCCTTTAGCCGTTGGCTGCCAGAAGCAGCTCATCCGCCTAGTGGTGCAATGTGAACACCACCTCCTCACGTGGTTTAGCCCGCCAGCTGAGGCGGTTTGCCAGGGTGTGGCACGTGTAGCCAGCACGTGAGAGATTTAGAAGATTGATGAAGACCAGTGTTGCCAGCCCACCCTGCAGCTGCCGGACAGCAAAGGTACTACCTCTGTCCAGACCCCCTACGCCCCAAACAAGAAAGCACTATATAAATGCATCATTCATTCATTCATTCAAGTTTTTACTATGATTACATGAAAGCAAAAAAAAAAAAAAAGCCTGTTAAAATACTTTCTTTTATACCAGTTTAATGTGAAGAAACAGATTTAGTGTAAGCAAGCCATTTGTAGGTTGATTTCCCAGAGAGTGTATACTCTGACTGACTTTGCTGTCTAAACATTGCTCTTCTTGTTTGTGCAGCTAAACAGAGCAACAGTGATTCAGCCAATGACAAGAGTTTGGAGGTAGGACAACCTGCTTTTTGATCAATGGCTGATGAAAAGGAAATGAAACCTGTCTGATTTTTGCATTTCCATTTGGTAAAGCCCATGGTACAGTACACTTCACCTTTAGGTTCACATTTCACCAGCTACTCAAGTGTGTGATTACTATCTGTATTTCTTCTGGGCTTTTTGCTTTTGCCAGTTAACACGTGTAAAAGCTCCATCCTTAACAATCACTTATGTGTTACATATAAAACCTTTTAGCCCTTACGGAACAAAACTATATGGGAATATACTGTAAAATATAATGCAATATATTACATAATACATTTCCATATATTGGAAACTAGTGCTTATATTTTTCAATATACAGCAATATATGCATCGACAATATATAGATATATATTGATACATACAAATATATTTAGAAATGAAGACAAAAATAAATATTCATTGAAGCAGATTTCTAGTTCTCAGCATGCTTTGCTTCTGACTGTTAAAGGAGTCAGAAGTAAAAATTTTAAAATTAAATGTTATTTCATGTGTTTTTGCTCAATATTATATTAATAAAAAAGGGTTTCTGGTATGTGTAAGTTTGTGGGGTTACCATTGTGCAGAAGAGTAGAGTCTGTGATCAGGATGACGGTTGGCCAAACACTGTTAAAGTGGTCATATGATGCAATTTCAAATTTTCCTTTCTCTTTGGAGTGTTACAAGCTGTTTGTGCATAGATAAGATCCCTAAAGTTGCAAAGACTAAAGTCTCAAACCCAAAGAGATATTCTTTATAAAAGTTAAGACTGGTCCACGCCCTCCTAAAACGCCTCGTTTAAACACGCCCGCTTCTGACTCACAGCCTGTAAGTATGTTTTTTATACTTAAAGAATTTGCCACTGACAATTCAAACGAGTTTTGAGCAGTGTAGAGTAGTGCTTGTTGTTTGTCGTTTCTCCAATCACAAATGCAGGCATGGTTTTATGTTTATGCGGCGCGATATGCAACGCAACACGTAAAAAGACAGTATAAGTCATTATGTCCCCACTGGATGCAGTTTTGTAATGGGTTTTATTGGTGCTGTCTCATCGCGCCGGGACACAGCATCACAGTATGGTAAGGGGCGTAACATTTCCGTCACACGCTTGAGGTATTCAGCCAATCACAAAGCACTGGATAGCTGGATAGGCCAATCAGCATACACCTCGCTTTACAGAACGATGAGCTTTGTAAAAAACGACACGTTTCTGAAAGGTGGGGCATAGAGGAGCAACAATAATGTACATTATGTGGAAAATAATGTGTTTAAACACATTGCATTACACTAAATACACAACATAATGTTCTTTTTAGCAACGTCATATGACCCCTTTAAATTATATGTTACTTGATTTAAAAAGTAATGTTAGTGCACTGTTCAGCACAGTGAGAGTCTGTTCACTAAGTGCTTTATTATGAGCAGGTGTGCTTATGCTATTGTAAGCTAGCTATATTTTAAAATATGAAACATGTATATCATAAATGATTGTTAAATATAAGAAATATATATTTCCATATATGTGTGTGTATATACTGCATGAATATATGTTCAATATATTTTTACACATGCAGTAAGATATCTTATCACATGTACATCTATATATTATAAAGTGTATTACTGAATATAAAATGATATATATTGTGATATATAAGTAAATATATTGTCACATATTTTTCAATATATGAAAAGCGGCAATTCCTTATGTATTATTCAATATATTGTAATATATTTACACAATATATTATTCTGTATAATTTCTAATATACCATTATGTAATTTAATATATTGATCATTCATATATTAGGAAATATGTTTTCTTTGCGTAAGAGAGGCCAGGGCTCTTGTATTTAATTCATTTGTGGTGTTCGAGAACGAGACATGATTTATTTATTTAGAAGCTCCATAATATAGTATATATTCTGCTAATCATACTATATCTGTCACGATTCACACGGGGAGCAGGGGAACGAAGGAGCAAGGAGACGAGGAGTAAAGTAAATTCTAAAGACTTTAATGAACTCAAAGTAGGGAACTCAGGAACACGAGAAATCACAGAGAAGACAAAATGGCATTTAACAGCGGACCCTAGAAACAGGGACACACAGGGCTTAAATAACAAGGGAGCTAATGGGACAATTAATTAAACACAGCTGGAACTGATAGAACTAAATAGGGACAGGAACAGGAAAAAACAAATATGGGCATAATCATCATACTGGAGCACGTGGGGAGGAAAACACAACACGAGACATGGAACAGAGTCTGACAATATCAGAGTGAAACTTAAAATTTATTTAGAAGCCAAATTTTTTGCCATAATTTTGCTATACTTGTAATAATGCTATTATATTATATTTATTATATTATATTATATTATATTATATTATATTATATTATATTATATTTATTATATTATATTATATTATATTGAATATATGTGAATTCTTGTTCTCCAGAAACAGATACTGCATCTGATGACAATAGCAGTTCTCTGGAAAGGTGTCATTTCCTTGTGAAAAAATGAGCGGTGTGTTGTTTTGTTTATGTACCTTGACAACTTGAGTGCTTTCGATGTCGTGCCACCCGGCTTGTTCGGCTGGGCTCTCTGTCTCCCCTGACCTTCAGCCAGGCAGGAAAGGGTGTGCTTGAGGGTTCACGAGCAACGGCCAACAACCGAGACAGCCCTGGTATTGTACCTGCTCATAGAGCCGTGAAATCGCTTTGCCACTTCTTTTACCTTGTCTTCTCCTCTGTCTTTCTTCATTTCTCCCTCCCGCCTCCCTCAATTTCTCTTCCTTTCTCATATCTATCTTCTAAATTCCACCAAGCTGACATCCCAGAACTAAAAAGGGCTAGTTTGCAGAAAGCGTGTTCTCTCTCTCTCTCTCTCTTCCTCACTTTATCTCTCTTATTTCTGTCTGTCTGTGTCATTCTCCTTTATTCTCCACATCCACTCTTTTTTCTTGTTTTCCTTCCTTTCCTCCAAACTTTGTGTTTTGTTCTGCTGTTATTTTTGCTTCAGTATCTCAGCTGGGAGAATCACCCCTGCCGTGTAATGAGAACGAGGTGAGGAGAACTGGGAGTGTAATTATTTTCATTTGGGCGCCGGTAAGGGGCAGCTACGCATTTGTCTCCCCCTCTTATGTGACAGCATCACTGGGTCCTTGCACTAGTTTCTTCGGCAGCAGTAATGAGCAAAATTCTCTTGTTATCTCCTCCACATAGTTTTAAAATCTATCTATCTATCTATCTGAGACATTATTTATTGAATGCTATCTCACGACCAATTCATACGTATTTTACGAGGTGGTTGATTTGTACGACCTCACTCATATGATTTTCTACGTTTTCTGTGAGGGGTAGGTTTATTGGCGGGGATAGGGTTGGTCATTTGTATGAATTCCTACAAATTTGCCACCTCGTAAAATTTTTCACAAAACATACAAATTTGTACGAGCAAGGTTGTACGAATTAGTACGAATTAGTCACCTCGTAAAATATGTACAAATTGCTGTGAGATTGGTATTGTACCTGCTCATAGAGCCGTGAAATCGCTTTGCCACTTCTTTTACCTTGTCTTCTCCTCTGTCTTTCTTCATTTCTCCCTCCCGCCTCCCTCAATTTCTCTTCCTTTCTCATATCTATCTTCTAAATTCCACCAAGCTGACATCCCAGAACTAAAAAGGGCTAGTTTGCAGAAAGCGTGTTCTCTCTCTCTTTCTCTCTCTCTCGCTCTCTCTCTCTCTCTCTCTCCCGGTGTCCCTTTATCTCTCTCCTCTCTGTCTGTCTGTGTCGTTCTCCTTTATTCTCCACATCCACTCTTTTTTTCTTGTTTTCCTTCGAGCTATAGAAAGTCAGCCTCCAAACTTTGTGTTTTGTTCTGCTGTGTTATTTTTGCCTCAGTATCTCAGCTGGGAGAATCACCCCTGCCGTGTAATGAGAACTAGGTGAGGAGAACTGGGAGTGTAATTATTTTCATTTGGGCGCCGGTGAGGGGCAGCTACGCATTTGTCTCCCCCTCTCATGTGACAGCATCACTGGGTCCTTGCACTAGTTTCTTCGGCAGCAGTAATGAGCAAAATTCTCTTGTTATCTCCTCCACATAGTTTTAAAATCTATCTATCTATCTATCTGAGACATTATTTATTGAATGCTATCTCACGACCAATTCATACGTATTTTACGAGGTGGTTGATTTGTACGACCTCACTCATATGATTTTCTACGTTTTCTGTGAGGGGTAGGTTTATTGGCGGGGATAGGGTTGGTCATTTGTATGAATTCCTACAAATTTGCCACCTCGTAAAATTTTTCACAAAACATACAAATTTGTACGAGCAAGGTTGTACGAATTAGTACGAATTAGTCACCTCGTAAAATATGTACAAATTGCTGTGAGATAGTGTTGGATTTATTTATTTAGAAGCTCCATAGTACAGTAATATAACAGAGTGAAATTTATTTATTTAGAATTCCCATTTTTGGCCAGAATTTGCAAATTTTGCAGTCAGTGTCATTCTACGTTTCCATCATTCTATCTCTTCTGTCGTTCTATGTACCTGTTGTTCTGTCTGTCATTCTGCCATTCTTTATTAAGTCAATATTCAGATTTGGTCTTGACAAACTCTGTTTTTACAGTTCACAGAATTGAATCACGTGTATATTTCTTTCAATTTCAATTCATTTCCATTCAGATTGTACTGTAATGACTCATCCTGTTTGCTCCCTCAGTCCAAATTCTGATTTGGTACACATTTGATGGAGCTGTGAGCAATCTTTGAGTGAGAATCTGTGTATTGATGCTTTGGCAATATTGTATGTAAAACCAATAAAGTACTTTGAAAGTGAAATGCAAACAAGACTCACAAAACAAGCCTTTTTGTCTCTCTGGGTAAAACATAGCTTCCTTGAATTAGATTTCCAAACAGTTTCTAAAGTTTTCTGTGTGTGCTGTTGAGAGGTGGGTGTGTTCTTCAGGATATTCTCCTCTGATAGTGTGTGTGTATATGTATGAATAGGTCTTCCAAACACTTTATCATGACATGAATCCTCTCTAAAGCATACTCTGTAATTTCAAGTCAAGCCACAAAGGCCAAAGAGCGGCAATCTCCTCTGATGTTGACAATATTCTGCTGCAGTTGTTGTTGTTTTTGTTGTGGCTGAAAAAGGCCTTGGGCCGTTGTTTGATGTATTATCCTCCATTTGAGATGAAAAACAAGTGCTTCCACACTGTCCATTCCTCTCTGCCATCTGGACAGGCCTCTCCGTGGTCAGAGGAGCCTCAGGACAATCCGTAATTAAAATTCCAGCAAAACCACATGGATCACTGCCTAAAGGTTGATGAAAAATTGATGGGCATGATGTTTGGGATTAAAGTGTGTCTTTCCCCTCTTAGATTCTCTTCTTCTCACTCCCCTCATGCTTCTCTTGCTCTTTTCTGCTGTTTTTCCTCACCAACCTGTTTTTTCTCTCTCTTTTAGAGTTTGTCAGCTTGTGCGTGACATAAAATATTTATAGCCATTTCGGAGGTAGAGAGTTGATGTCTGGATGTGCAGGCCCTAATTTGTTGTGTGAATGGACTAATGTTAGCCAGTGATAAACTGTAATGGTTCCAGGCAGCCATCCGTCACACGGGCCTTCTGAGCAGGTATTACAGACCGTTAAAAACCCTGTTATGCCACTGCTAATTCAGCACAGAGGGGATTCTCGTTCAGGCCAGAAGAGTACTTTACCTTCTATGTCATTATTTTGAATAATGCAGGCACATCTCAGATAACCTGATATTTTCTAGGAGAAGTTCTTGAAGATCTTATGCAACATGACAGGAAAGATCTCAGAGAATGGACTTGTCTTTCTCAAAGCGGATTGCCACGCTAGTGTGAAACCTAAAAGCAAGCTGATGACATTCTAGGCACTGACCTGCTAAGAGCTCTGCTACTGAATTCTGCAAGGTACATTGATTTCTGTTTCATGGTAGTAGACGTATGATTTTGTGCAAATCTAATACTGTAGCTGGTTTCATGTTCGTTTTTATGTATTATAGGACAGGAAATAAGAAAAAATATGACCAGGAAAAACCACTGAATCATTAGTACAGGATGTAATAATAGATGAAACACTTGGGCTGCATTTAGCACACACCGTGTCTTTTGTGGATGAAAAAAAAAAAACACCTGAGAGGCTCTTTTCACTTCTGGAGGAAGTGTGCTATTTACACCTAATGGCTTGTGTGAGTCAAAAATAGCAATAGTCATTCGTTGTGGAATTTCAGCAGAGCTTCCTAATTAAATCCTCTCTCACACACAGTGAGAGTATTAATTATTAAGTTTGGTATTATAAAGATGAAAATAGGTGTGGATTGGGCTGGTCTCGGAGACAGTGAACCCAGGCGATGGCTGAAAATTTAACACAGAGATCAGTGTTTCAGAGGAACAGGAATAGACACCCAGAATTTTATATCAAGTAGCATATGTTCCTAGATAAAGAAATGTATTGGTTTCTGGCACAATATTCATATCGACCCATAAGATTTTATGGGTAGTTTCAAGGTTTGGCTGGGTTTGGGGCTATAACAACATTCTCTTTAAACTATCACTTCTCTCTGTTTTTATTAGTATATGTTTGTGGTTAGCGATAGAGTCTGAATATGTTTCACACTTAAGAGAGCGGCACAGACGTTTGTTCAGGGTAATGCAACATCATAGTTTTTTTGGTAACACTTTATTTTGTGTCCTTGTTACAGTGTAATTATATATTTAAGTATTGAGTAATAGTAATTAACTACATGTACTTACTGTAAGGTTAGGGTTAGGATTAGTTAGGTTTGGTTTAGGGTTATTTGCACATAATTATGCATAATTTATTGTTATTATAATAGTAAGTACATGCAACGTGTAACAAGGACACCTTAAAATAAAGTGTTACCTTTTTTTGTGCATGTACCATGTTAGTACCATGGTATTTTTGGAGTACCACGTGTATATACCATGGTACATGGGTTTCTGTGCTACCACAGTCCTGTTCCTGTAAAGGTAATCTGTGTCAGAAAACTGTCTATTGATGAGGAGTTTTCTGAGTAAATCTGAGTAATGAAGGTTCACTACTGGTATTACTGGAGCTCACATGTTTATTAGATGCTTCACACTATGGTGGACCCATCTGTTTCAAGACTATGCCAAACTGATAAATGATCCTTTGAAATCCTAGACATGTAGAAAATGAGAGAGTTCTACCCACAAAACAAACAATATGGGCTGCACCTGATCACTCAGGCTTAGAAATGATTCACATTCAGGTAGTTGGATTTTAGGCTGGACGTTAATTGTTATGATGGAAAGATGATTGAATATCAGATGATTGAATTTCATTATGTATGGACAGTATTGTTTCTGTGGGGAACTAAATTCACTGTATTCTCTATTTCTCAGTAATGTGCACATAAACATTTTTTTTCTGTTTCTAAGCAGTAATGTGAATCAAAAACAGCTGATTTTGCAAATTTGAGAGATTGATTGGTTCATTCATTTGTCCATGCATTCTCTGATTAGGGTAAACACTGGAAGACAATGAAAAGGAGGTATTAAACAGTCTGAACTGAACTGGTGGTGTCAATGCTCATTACATGACCCAAAATTGCCATTTGTTGCCAAAAACTCTCATTAAAATGGAATAACTTTGTTCACTTTATTGATGCAGACCACTGTATGAATGACACTCCATACTTTTAGACCAACTGCAGTAAAGCCAATAGTTAAAAGCTGTCCACAGCAGGTTGTTCTCAAACATCTCTTCTCCTGTTTTGGCAGTATCTTGTTTGTGAGATTCAGGTGTTCTTATAAAATGATTGAACTAATTCTGTCAGCCGTCGTCTTGCCTGGGGGACCCTTGAGGGGTAAGTTAAGTCGTCCTGATTTTTCTTCTTTGATTACTTGGTTACTTCATTTTCAAGCCTTTGACAGCTCTCCAACATCGTGAGGAATCCGGTGGGAGTTGCTTTCTCAGCACTTTTCTAATATTCCCCAGTGTGCTCCTCCATTCTCTTTATTCAGCTCTTGTAAGAGCGACGGCAATACTTTACCTTATCTGGACACTATTCCCTAAGGTCAGACACTAGGAGGTCCATTGCTCTCATTGAAATACATCTGGCCAAGTAAATAGATACAAGCAGGTGGAATTTTATTAACTACATATTTTGGGTTGCAGCAATTACCTATAATTATTTAAAAATAATTATTATAGTATTAAATTGAGTTAGAACCTACATATACCTAAATATTTTTAATTTTAATACTGACTTATTTTAAAACTAACTTTAATTAAGTGCTAATTTTGTTCACTATGTTTTTACTCAGTTAAAGCCATAAATATTTATGATTTAGCCCTATTGGTGTTTTATTGATGTTTTATTTTTGAACTCCTGTCTGACTTCGTACTGTAGTTAACTACTTTAATTTATGAACTGCATTAATTTATGTACAGGAGCTTGACAGGCTACAGTAGCTTCCACTGATAAGGATAATTATGCTGCCTCTGTGCATTAAAATTAGTACATACAGCAAACTTTTTTATATAAATTACTAGCTAAATAAATGTATTTCTTGTTGCCTTTTCCCATCTCATCTAGTGAGGGATTTCATCTTAAGCCATCAATATCAAGAACACATGTGAGAAATGAGGTTTTACATATATTCTGTGGGACGTTTTGGAAATGTTATGGATGACTGTAGGTATCAGCATAGGCTGCAGCTGCGTTCCCAGACAAATTCAGGGTAGGTTCCCTTTGAGGTCCACTATGAATCAGGTTCATTTTCCCCCACTCCTCTGATGGCACAACAAGCCTTCTCAAAGGGATTGGCTCAGATAAAGTAGGTAAGGTCCATGGAGGATACATGCATCTGATAATGATGTTGATCCCCATGCCAGGAACTGCTGCACCAGTGCTACTGCATGATCACACCACCTTCACCAAAAAGAACAAGAACAAAGGCAGTACATTCAGAGAAAGTGCTTGTTCACAAATACATAACAGCTCTTTTCCAATCTCAAAGTGATTCTCACTGAATCCGACTCAAAAACATACCTCACTCCTGCATTCAGTGTTGATAAAATATCAGAGGTTTGGAAATGACAAGAGAGCTTCCTGTTTCTACTAGACTAAAGCATGTTTTTGGCAATATGACCACATCTTCAGTGTGTAAGACAGCTATGGGTGAACAGTTACACTGGGAGGATCGATGTGTGTTAGATATGATAGATGTTCACATTCTCAGCCTGTGTGAACTTTAAAATGATAACAGCTGAAACCTTCAGCTGATGTGACAGGAGACTATGACTTATTTTGATGTAGCGCAAATGTTGTAGCTGCCATTTTTAATACTCATCATAAGGGTAACATTGCTAGCAAGCTCTAATTCTATTTGGTAACTTAATTTATACTGCCAAGTACAAATGTTTCACATGACATGTCCAGCAAAACAAGGTTAATAAATACTTGCTTTGGAGCTGAATGTGTTTCATAAATTATAAACTTTGTAACTTTGACACTGTTATTGAACTAAATTGAATCAACATTGAACGAACTTGAGTTGAATAATGACACTTGTCTTCTGTAAAGCTGTTTTACAGCTGAATTGTGAATTTGAATTATTTTTGCAACATTAACATTGTCATTTTCCTGTTTATTACTGTGAAGCTGCATTAAAACAATGTGTATTGTATAAATTTCTATATAAATAAATGACTAAATACTATTTAACAATAAAATGAACAAAGTGAGTGGTTTGAGACCTTAGAAGCATTGCAAATAATTAGATTCAATCCCATTGAGAAATACGAAGCCCAGTTATTATATTCTGTACTGTAATTGATAGAATTTCCTAACTTTCATATTGAGAGCTGGAGTTTTACATTTTAGTCTTTGTAAACACTGAAATAATCAAAGTTAATCAATGCTCTGCATGTTTCTGTAGCTGCTAGAGCTGAATTAAATATCAGGACTGATTCCCATCGAAAGCACAATTAAGAGATAAACGGCAGATAATGGCAGTGAATTCACCATCGCAGAGCAGTTTAACAGGCTTCACTTCATCAGTAATGGAGGACAACGGCAAAGGACTGTTTGGCAATCTGTGTAATTGCGTTCATATTCAGTTGCCCTCCATTGTCTTCAAGGTGGAGTCTGCGTTTGTCGGAAAGTGGCATTTGGCATTTTGTGATCGCTTTATAGATAAATTAAGAAGCATGTGTTTTTGATATCGCTCAGCTTCTGTTTAGTTACATAACCAACTTAAACAAAGTGTTGTCATCTGTGTGGTATTTGTTTTAGATTAGTCTTGAGGCAGCGGCATGTGAGAAGAAAGAAGGATTATTTTGCTCTTAAACTAAGCTCAGAGCAGAAAATGGAGATCCAAGCAGATGAAGACGTTCGTCTCGCAGCATTCCTCTTTCCCCTGTTGCATTCAAGCACTTCTGAAGCACGTCTCCAGCGGTGCGCCATCATTAGCATAATAACCCCCTTCATCTGAATGAAGCAGCTACTGAATTGTGGGTAATCTTCAAAGGAGGGATCAAGCTTTGAAGGTAGTTGTGGTGGCTTCAAACACTGTCAACATGCTGATCCCTATGGGCAGCCTGAGCGTGGTGATTGTTCCTTTTCTTGCAGGGGTTTCAACCTTGTGACGTCTTCTCTTGGAGAATATTTTGTCAGATCAAACCTAAATCACCCGATTTCCCATATCAGGGATTCTGATCACACAGAAAACCTTATGGCACTGATCCGAATTCTCAGAGGCGATGAGATTCTATTATATAGCATTATCAGAGCTGTGTCAGGTAAATCATTATCCTATTGCTATTTGATGTGGTACATTAAGATTTCAGGATTTTAGGGATAGAATAATGTGATATATGTAGGTTCATTTGGTTCTCGTAGCATAAACATCCAACAGGTGTTTTATATTCTTTTCTGCTTTTCTATTTGTATTTATTTTGATATTTTTATTTTTCTCTCTACCTTTTAATCCACGTCTGATAATGCCTTTATTTTGATTAGATTTTTAATAGCATCTTTAAAATAATGACAGAGTTCTGTCAAATGATGAAAAAGATCTAGTTGGATACACTGGATTCATTTATTAATTTCCTAAAACTGAATTTATTTATTCATCATATTTTTTTATTTAAATGTATAATTTTTAAATGTATTATTTAATATTTTATAGTTACGTTAAAAATATTATTTATTATACATTATAAATATCCCAATCTGATTCAGTTTTTTTTTTTTCTGTAACACAACTCACTTAAGAACTGTAAATCCAATCAGAAATAAAGATGAAACACTCAAGGCCAAAAGATTGTTGCTGAATGTACGTATCCCAATCTTATTTGACCTTAAATCATTTTATCCCTCTTACTTATGTTTACAATTTGATCTCGGGAGAAACATTTTTTATTCATAAACATAATTAAGAGGAAATGCATTTATTATTGAATTTTCATATTAGAGAAGCTCTTCTCTCATCAGTAAAGTAAAATGCTTCTAGGAAAATATGTTAACCATTGAGAGGTTTTGTATTGACTGATTTCAGATGTCACATCTAAAATGACTTGGGAGCAGCAGCTAGAAGTACTTGTGCATATTACTCAGGTTTTACAGTGTAGCTTGAATAGATTGCACAAATCTAATTCTAATCCATGCAGGCATTTGTTGGCTAAAAGATAATGATAACACTTAAAATGGATAATTTGCAATAATAGCTATAATATTATAAGAGTCGCTATGCATTAGTGATTAGATCACAAGTAGTTTCACACTTTTGATTCCTGGCATAGTCTATGCTGTGACCCCAAAAAGCATTTGGACACTTGAGTCATGAATGAAAATGTATGAATGTCATTACATTACATTAGTGGTAACTGATACAGTTTTCTTTAGAATTCTTTGATGAATAGAACAAGCATGGAATGGAAATATTTTGTAACATTATAAATGTATTTATTGGCACTTTTAATCAACTTTAATTATAGTATTTAAATTAAGATCATATCAAAGAAAAATAAAATAAAATCATACGGACCCCAACTTTTGAACGATTCTGTATATGTGCAAAAAAAATAAAAATAAAAATGTTTTTACAATATAATAGAATACTGTTAAGCAATTTGTATGGAAAATGTGCATAAAATAATAAATATAAATAAATATGTAATGGTTTTATTCTAGTCCAAAATATTATGACCTAACTAAACGAGACTACATTAAGAAAACAAACAAAAAGCCATTTTTATAAGTTTAATCAGGTAGATTATAGATCCTTGGTAACAATTGTTCAGACTCTGTATATGACAAAAATAGTCATGAGACCGGTCTGCCCTATTTTGGGCAGTCAACAAACTAACTAATCAGAAACATACTCAGCTGAGTCATTTTGCATATTTGAGTTTGATCATATTGGATTATTGTTGAAGTAGCCTGAACTAAAAACCATCACAACACAGCACAGGACATACAGTCCGACAGGATCTTGTAGTCTCCCACTGAATAAGACAGCATATAAGATAGCAGTGCTATCCTTATTGTGTTTTGTTTCCACAGTCTGAAAGGGGCACCATCACAAACAGGAAGTCAGGAGAGCCGTCACTATGCATAATTCAGCCTCACCATGTCAGCAAGTGCATAAAAACCTCTGAAGGGCTTGAAAAGGCACTTGTATTTCAGTGTAAGCTCCGTCCACAATAATGTATAGTTTCTGGCTTGAGAAAGGTGCACAGCTAAATGCTTGTCTCATAAACAAATCTGGCTTTCACAAAGTCATCCAGGCAAGGAAGCAAGGCTTTGGTGTTTGTCAGATCCATGCTGGTGCAGGATGCAGTGAATGCATCATGCTGACGTGACTCTCTGGAAACTGCGGCTGTTTGTCATGGGTTAGCGTGTACACAGGTTTTGATAACCTTTTAAGGATATGGCGTTTTTGAGACTATCTGAAAGCTGGCGGACACGGGGTAGAGTGTTTTTATGTATTTTACTACATCGATGGATCAAAAGAGCAGGCTCTTTGATGCGGGTGTTTGCTACTCTATAGCTCACACGGAGGGTAAAGGTGATTTCTCTCTAGACCTGGACTAAGCTTCTGGTTTCCGCCTCTATGATTTGATCTATACAAGCAAACATGTTATACAAATGTAGTTTCAGCCTGAGTACCACTAACAAGAGTTGAAAGTTCAGGGCCTAGCACTGGAGTAGCTGGTACAAGTGTTAACTCTTACAAAGTGCTGGCATAGAAAGAGAAGAGAGGTGAGGATCTAAACACAGCTTTTTTTTAATGATAAAGAAACTAAACATGAAGAGTGTAGGATCTCTGTCTTTGAACGGACCCACTTACACGATTGAGTCACACCTGAAACCATCACATTCCATTAACTTACACAAACGATTCATACGACAATCATTTGAAAGTATCGGAGCAATAGATTC